>NW_024096907.1:0-244077 GCF_016545835.1 Crotalus tigris
GTAAAGATAAGAATGTCGTCCAAGTAAACAAGGACCCCCTTAAATAGGTGCTCCCTTAGAACGTCATTGATTAATTGCATAAAGACTGCAGGGCCCCCTTGTAATCCAAATGGCAAGACTTTGAATTGATAGCACCCCATGGGCAGTTAAATGCAGTCTTCCATTCGTCCCCTTCCTTGATTCTCACGCGATAGTAAGCTTCCCTTAGGTCTAGTTTAGAAAAAATTTTCCTTTTCGATAGGTGTGACAGCATGTCTTTCATGAGGGGCAGCGGGTATAGGTTGCTTTCACTGATTGTATTCAGGGCCCTATAATCCACGCATAAACGTAAGGAGCCATCCTTCTTCTCTCTACAAAGGACCGGGGCAGCCACTTTAGGCTTGGCTGGCTCAATGAAACCTCTCTCCAGGTTTTTTTTTATAAATCTTTCCATTTCCTCCTTCTCCTTTGGGCTCATGGAGTATAATCTGGGCTTCGGGAGTTTTGCCCCAGGCTTGAATTCAATGGTACAGTCTGTGGGTCGGTGGGGGGGAGCTCATTCGCCCTCTCCTCACTGAAGATTTCAGCAAGGTCTCTATATTCCTCTGGTATTTCTGTTAATCTTTTTTCCTCTCCTATGGATGCTTTTTCTATTCTTGATTCTGGTAGCCTCCCTTGGTGTTTTAAGTCCATAGGGTCCCCCTTCGGGAATTTGATTTCTGTCGTCCTCCAATTTACCCAGGGGTTCCATTTTTTCAACCATTCCATCCCTAGAATCATTGGGCATTCCATACCTGGGGTCACCCAAACGTTAAGTCCCACTCTTCCATGGTTGCCATGATACGGTGTATTGGCAGAGTGGCTAGGGTTAGCTGGCACCCCCCTGCTATGAGATCCACATCTAGCTGCCAAAATGAGACATTATGGTTGTGTTCCAGTCTCCATGGATGTAATCTCACCAAGAATTCCCACTAGTGTTGGGCTAGTGAGGACAGCGTGGCGTGCATCCAGAGTCTATTTAAGGTATTTCACTTCACAGCTCGTGCATAGGGGGGGATTAATTAGTCGGGGACTAGTTTTGAAGATGGGTGTGATGCGTCCACTTACCAGGGGTTCGCCCTCCGAGCTGTCATCTGAGGCATCCACCGGCCCTGTGGTGTAGGCTGGAGTTCTTTCCCCTTGGTGTGCAGAGGTGGGTGTTTCTGCAATTTCCATCATTCTCATGGCTGTTTCTTTTGGCTTAGCTGAATACTTTCCGGTTTTGTTGATTGGGGATCTGTCTGGGTTGTGCTGGGGGGCCTTTGAGCAGCATTCTACAGCTCGATGCCCTTCTCTTCCACACTTGAAACACCCCATTTGCTTCTTGGCTGTATCCGATGATTTCACCGGTTGGTGTGTCAGCTCAGGCGGGGGGCGGCTCCATTGTTTTCCTCGGCGATGCCTCTTCAATATGTCGATCTCTGCTTCCTCTGCCAAGACGTACCATTCCTCAAGTCGATGTGGGTCTCCTCGGGGCAGGCAATCATCATATAGATCATAGTTTAGTCCGTCTTTGAAACGGCCAAGGAGGATGTCTTCTGGCCAATTCAGTTTGCTGGCAATGGCTCGGAATTCTTGTGTATACTCAGCCACTGGGCGTTTGCCCTGCTTCATCGTTGTTATTCTTTCACGGGCTTTGCGATCAGCCAGGGGGTCTTCAAATCGTCTTCTCAAAGAGGACATGAAACGGTTGAAGTTACTGAGTTCTGGGGCATTGGAGTCATGCAAGTTCACTACCCAATCCGCAGCTGGTCCATCCAGGGCAGATTGCACGATCCGGATGCGGGCTTTGTCGCTGGGAATATCCTGCCCATATTCCTCCATGTAGCTGAGGACTTGGGTTAGGAAAAACCCCAAGCTTGTTGGCTCCCCTTTGAATTTCACTTCCAACGGTGGACGTCTTGGAATGGATCGGTGTCTCTGTTGTGGGTGGTAGTGTCTTCCGTCCAGATTGCCATCTGTGGTCCGGTAGGGGGTGGGGGCTCCTGGATCAGTAGATGTCCCTGGGGTTGCAGGTTCCACGTCCCCCTCGGTGTCTCTCTCTTTGCGGCTCCAGGAACTGGGGCGGCCGTAGGGCTCAGTATTCTCCTCTCCTAGGGAGCTGAGAGTTCTCTTCATCAGGTCAATAGCTTTCTCTAGGATCCAGTCTGAGTACGGTGCCCAGCTTCCTCCCTCTTCACTTGCGTGCAGGGTTTTCTCCATCTCCTGCTTCCATTCTGGTTGCTTGGTCCCCCGTCTCAGGGTCACCTTTCTTGATTCCTTTCCCCACTCACTTTTCTTTCCAACGCCCATCGACCAGCGAGGCTTGTGGTCCTGTGTCTCCACCACTTCTTCTCCTGAGGAAACTGGCCTCTCGGATCCCAACATATGGCAAGGTTCCAGCTGGGTCAGCGGCTCTCTTTCCAGGGAGTTTTCCCCCTCTCTTGCTCCATTGTCTGACATGGTAAATTTTTGCAAAATCCCCCGGCAAGGGTCTCCTTCCAGGTGGATTAATTTTGCAAGTCCTGTCTAATGTAAGGACCCACCCCACTTTGCATCTTAAGAAGACAGAACTCTTGGAATAATTCTTCCAACAGGAATCCTTTATTAAGAGAAAATGGTTGCAGGCATGCTAGACAGGACTTGGGGTTCAAGCTCTCCCATTCAAGGTTTTAAGGGGTTCCCCAGTAGTCCCACCCAATCAACCCCCCTTCCAGTGATAGTTTCAAGTATCACAATTCCACTCCCTTTCTTCTTTCTTCCGTCTGGATGGGGACTTCAGATAACTACATGAAAGGCAATTACTCTCCTTTGGTATGCTAACACTTCGAGGTTACAATAAACACACATTCAGCATTTAGCTCTTTGAAGTGTAAAGAAGGAAGTGAGGGCCATAAAGCCCCTTTGTTCTCCCCCTTCTCTCCCTCTTATGGCAGAATCCAGAGAAGGCAGAATTGGGAGTTTCTATATTTGATAATTTAAAGATGAAATATAATTGGATTCTGACAACACCTATACATCCATCAACCAAAGAGTTCATAATAGAGTTTGATACAAAACTATTTCAGTAACTCAGAATATCTTATTAAGCTTGTTTATTTATTTATTTATTTTGTGGAGTTGCTTTTTTGTTGTTGTTTCATTTTTTATGTTTTTATGTCTGTGTGCAGGACACACTGATAAAAAATAATACCTAAGAGAATTGAAGGAATTGTAATTCAACCCTTGTTTAAAACAAAGGAGTTGAGAAAATTTTGAGGATTATAAATTAGCTATGTTGTTTTGAATAAAGATTTGTATGCAAACAAACTCAAGCAGAGTTTGGTGAGCGCTCCTTTATTAGCTCTTTACTAAGCAATTTGTTTGTAAATATGGACAAAGGAATGGCTAGGAGAGGAATAATTGATACTTTTCTATGGTTAATATATGGTTGGTTATATGGTAAGTGTGATAAGTAGACAAATACATAAAATGCTCTGTAACATCTAATGGTGAGGCTATTTCAATGCATTCAAGTTGATTTTAAATTACTTCAAGTGGGAAATTCCACAATATGAAACTAATGACATGTTTATCAAGAATTAGATACTGGGGCTGTTTTCGG
The DNA here is from genome assembly GCF_016545835.1 of Crotalus tigris. NCBI lineage: Eukaryota > Metazoa > Chordata > Lepidosauria > Squamata > Viperidae > Crotalus > Crotalus tigris. The sequence continues at coordinate 3,602 of NW_024096907.1, forward strand.
CTTTGTCTTATCTCAGGAAACAAGGATTGTTAGACCAGATACCTCCATTGGAGTTTGCTATCCACAAGTTTCAGCCTGGTGATTGGGTCCTGATAAAAAGCTGGTGTGAAGAAAAACTTATTTCAGCCTGGGGTGGTCCCTACCAAGTCCTCCTAACAACTGAAACAGCAGTTCAAAAGGAAAAAAAGGGTGGAGCCAAAAGAGTAGAAAATAATTCCTGGAGAAGACCCTCTGTGAATAAAAATTACCAAAAACTGATGGGGTTATTGTGGGGTGAAGAAATAATAGCCTGGGTTTGTTTGTGATTTTTCTCATTGCAGGAGTAGCAGCTGTCTGGCTTTTTCAGTCTGAGTGGTGGCCTATGTTATTCCATCCAAGGATTCTAGAAGAAGCTATGGACCTCCGCATTCTACAAACTTATACCTAATGCGTTGATTCTGTGATTTTAGACACAGGTGTAATTGCTGTTGCTGTACACATTGCTGTGATTGTGCCCCAGTTCATAGAAATTGTGTAGAAGAGTGTGATATAGTTATAATTGAAGACCTCTTAGGACTGTCTAATGAGAAGATGAGGATTGGGATGAAGAAAAGGATGCTGTACTTTCATTTCTAATAACACAGCTCCTGATGGAACAATAACTAGGGCTTTGCAAGGGTTAACTACTTTATCAGAAGAATTGGCTACCAACTCTGGAGTGGACACTTCAATAACAGGAAGATTAGAATCCTGGTTCGGGAAATAAAAGAATATACTGGTGCCACTTATCACTTCTTTTATTGCAGTTTTTGGAGTTTTAGTAGCCTTGGGCTGCTGCATAAACCCCTGTATAAGAGAACTGGTATAGAGATTAATAGAAACTGCCATTACTAAAAAAAATGCCTTTAGGAGAACCCCCACCATATAAAAATGATGAAATGATGTGTTTGAGAGATAATGAGGAGGAAGGACAACATCCCAGAAAGGCAGAAGAAGAACTATCAGAATGGATGTGAACCCCTTTATAAATGGGATCACTATAACTTAGGCTTGCTTGCCAACATATAAGTATAAACTGTAACCCATATATGCAAAGTGTATTTTTGCAATTGTCTATAAATTTCTGAAAGGATAAAGAAAAAAGAGGGTGGATTGAAAGGAATAAAATATTATTCAGAAATTTCTAATGAAGGTCGATAGAAGAAGTCACCTGAAAGTCATAAAATCAGACAAGTAAATTACAAACAAATAAGAAAAGCAGAAGTTGCTAGCTAACTGAAATTGCAAGCAGAGGAAATATTGAAATAACTATAGGAGATGACCTGTGCTAACGATGGTGAAAGATAGGATATGGAAAAAGGGGCTTCCTGAAACATGGGAAGGACAGTGGTTTTAGGCGGTCTGGATAGATTATCGGATGATTAGGAAAGGGGGTGTTGAGTGCAATAGGGGAGGGGAGAATCTGCGTTGGAGGTAGGATATAAAAATGTGTCAAACAGCTCTTTAAGGTGTGGCTGAACTCCTGTGTGTGTTTCAGTCCACCAAGCCTTTGCAAACGCTTCTTTTAAAATAAAACTTTGTTGCTGGAATTCCAAGTGAGTTTGTTTGTTTTGGGATCTTGAGCCATGTTCCAAACACTTTCAAGAAGTATTTTGTCCCAAGTATTATGTATTTCTATGGAGGTGTAGTAGTTCTTTACATACAATACAACCCTACCCCCTTTTATTGGGTCTCTGTCAGGCCTGTCTCAGCTTGGGCGTTTAGGAAAGAAAGATCTTTGACTCCATTTGCAGGGAAAAATATACTTTTACAAAAGCCAAGTGATTACAGCATAAACTAAGATAGATCTGAGGATTACTGAATAAAGCCAGTAATCTTCCCTTCTTCCCGGCCCTCCCCCCTGGTCATCTTGGATTTTGAGCTATCCCTGTTTGTTTCCCATATTATGAGGAACAATTGCTATACAGGCATTTGAGCCCTTTGTGATTAAACCTAGTTTTGCTTCTGTATCTCCTCATTTGTACCTGTGTGCTCTTTCTTCACTACTCCCTTTTTAAATATCTAGTTTATTGTGTTGGGCTATATAAATTGGTCTCCTTCCCCCTCCACTTTTAGTTTAAAGCCGTTCAGATGACTGACCCAGTTATTTCCCAAACATGTTCTTGCCAGTCTTTGCAAAATGCAGTCTATCTCTTGCTAGAAGTTCTTTCTGTACGTAGATATGAAACAGAATGTCATGCTGTTTGGCCATTTTTATTGAGCAATAAGATAACTCATGCCCCCCAGATCAATTTCTCATGCCCCCCAATATGAGCCAGCAGTTGCTGCAGCTACCAAAAAAATTCAGTGAAATACTAGGCTGCATTAACAGTGGGATAGAATCAAGATCATGTGAAGTATTAATACTGCTTTATAAGGCCTTGGTAAGACCACATTTGGAACATTGCATCCAATTTTGGTCACCACAATATAAAAAAAATGTTGAGACTCTGGAAAGAGTGCCAAGAAAATCAACAAAAATGATTAGGAGGCTGGAGGCTAAAAACATATGAAGAACTGTTGTAGGACTGGGTATGTCTAATCTAGTGAAAAAAAGACCAGGAGTAACATTATAACAGTGTTCCGCTGTTTGAACATTGCTACAAAGAAGAGGGGGTCAATCTATTTTCCAAAGTATCAGAAAGCAACATAAACCTTAGTTGGAAACTAATCAAGGAGAGAAGCAGGTTAGAACTAAGGAGAAATTTCCTGACAGTGAGAACAATAAACCAGTCGATAGGCTTGCCTTCAGAAGTTGTGGATGCTCCATCACTGGATGTTTTTAGAAAGAAACTGGTCATTTGCCTGAAATGGTATAGGATCTCCTGCTTGAGCAGGGAGTTGGAATAGAAGACCCCCAAGGTCCCTTCCAATTCTGTTATTCTGTTAAGATTTCTGAGATTTTCTTTACCTAAACAAAGAAATGGAATGACAAAAAAGCAGTGGGAGCAGAAATGACTTCCTGTCAATTTCTCTATTAAGTTTCCTTCTGGGAATCTCAGAGCAAGCATCAAAAATCCTCCCTTGTCTTCCCTTCCCTTCTTTTTCCAGCAGGCAGACAAGTTAGCTTGACTGAGAAACTGTCACAGAACATTGAAAATGAAAATCACATGACTAAAGCAGCAGCCAGCAGCACTTAAGTAATTATAAATTTTCCAAACTCCATTCCATTAGAAGTCGTGTTCTGGATTTTTGATGCATTCTGTAAATTAGCTCATTTATGATAACTTGATTCAAAAATTACAGGGCAACAATGCTCTATAATGCACTGTTTTATCCAGTTAACAGTCATGCCAATGAACATTTTAGTATATAGATAATATTAAGCAGGCCATTTTTAGAATATGGAATAAGTATAAATTTAGATTGATATCAAAAACACCTATGTAGCTATCAGAACAAGAATCATTGTATAAATGTTAAATTATAAGTAAATACAGTTAACTTACTGTGATGTACTAGAATTTTCTTAAGGGGGTTACAAATAAAATTAAGGGAAAATTTGATAACAGAAGGATATCATTGTTTTTTTATGTTATCCTAACTATTGAGAGAATTTTAATGGTTTTCTTATGTATAAGTTATCAGAAAGGTTTAAAGTGGATAAAAACAATATGGCTTGGACAAAGTAAGATTGTATTTTGTATGAGTGTTTTGGGAGAGCGTGGGCTTTGAACAAAGTAAGAGCCAGTCTGATAAAGTCATTAAGGCACCAGGCAAGAAAACTATGAGTATGAAAGATAATTGGGTGATTTTGAGTGAGTCAATCTCTATCAGGATGCTGTTGGATGGAAAATAGGAGGAAGCAGGAGTATTAGGTATATTTGCCGCCTAAATTATTTATAAATGTGGGAAGTCATCCCCCAGAGAAGGAAATATTAAAAAGGTAGAATATTATATTTCCTCAAAGGATCTTAAAAGGCAGAAAAATATGGCCAGTTTTTCTTAATAGCCCCAAGTCTCCCTCTCCCAAGCAGAAACCAGCTCTGTAGAAATGCAGATATCATAATCCATTCAAGAAGGTTGGAGGGGATTAAAAAGACAAAGATCCCTAGAACCAACAATCCCTCATACCAAAAAATCCAACACAGGACATAGTCATCAGCCACAACCCCAGGGAAGCAGGATATGACCTTTGGGACATAATAAAATTAACCCACCACCATCAGAATACCAGAAAGGCACACTCCAATTCAGGTCAAAGTTCATGCCACAGGAACAACTCCAAACAAAAGCTTAAGAAGGTATAAAAACCCACCACTCTCTACCACATGTGGCCAGCTTTCCCAGAGCCATGCTTTTGTCTGGCTCTGCCCTTCAATAAACTACAACCTCCTTTCTAAAGCAGTCTCCATTTTATTTATTCCCAACTTGGACTGGACCCTGATGAAGATTTTTCATTCAACATAAAAATTCAACATTAATTTTTTTTAAAGACTGAGTTTAAAATACAATGTACTAATCATGAAGATGTTTTTGTTAAAATGTATAACATTTTGCTGAAATATGATATAAAAGAACAACTTAAAGAGTGTACAATAAAATAGAATAAAAGTTTGGGTTATAATATACAAATGGGAAATTAGAACAGAAATTAGAAATTAGAACAGAATAGAATTCTGTATTGGCCAAGTGTGATTAGACACACAAGGAATTTGTCTCCGGTGCATAAGCTCTCATTGTACACACAAACAGCAAAGTGATAGTTCATAAATCATAGTTACAATCATTAATATAAGATACAAACAACAAGTGATAAAGCATAAGATACCAATAGGAGACAATAGTAGGAAAGATGAGAAGATGAGAAAAGTTGAGAAATGTGAAAGTGAGAAGATGCGAAGGATAATAGTAATACAGCCGATTACATGGGTAAATATCATTAGGCCTAAGACAGTGCTGTGGGAATTAAGTATTCAGCAGTGATGGCACAGGGGAAAAAGTGTCTTTGTGTTTAGTTGTTTTGGCATGTGATGCACTATAGTGGCATCCTGAGGGGAGAAGTTGAAACAGTTTATGTCCAGGATATGAGAGGTCTGTAGATATTTTCTCAGCCCTCTTTCTGGTTTATGCAGTATACAGATCCTCAATGAAAGGTAGGCTGGTTGCAATTGTTTTTTCCTCAATGGGTAAATAACTTTAGGCCTAAGACAATGCTGTGGGAATTAGGTGTTCAGCAGAGTGATGGCACAGGGGGAAAATTATCTTTGTGTCATTTTGGCATGCAATGCCCTATAGTGGCATCCTGAGGGGAGAGGTTTAAGTCCAGGATATGAGAGGTCTGTAGATATTTTCTCAGCCCTCTTTCTGATGCATGCAATATACAGATCCTCAATGGAAGGCAGCTGGTTGCAACCATTTTTTCTGCAGTCCTAACTATCAATTGAAGTCTGAACCTGTCCTGTTTGGTTGCTGTGCCAAACCAGACAATTATTGAGGTTTTGGCAGTGGTTTCTCTCCAAGCTTGTTTCAATTTAGTTTCTGAACATTTCATTATCAGACTAGGTAACTGTAATGTATTGAGGTGAATTACTTGGTAATGTTGAAAAACTGGTCATAAAACTCTGTCAGTTAAGAGCTATACTTTCTGTCTACATGCTAATTACTTGTGTTAAAAGCGGGAACTAATACTTGAATCCTGTTGGCTTTCGACTTCCAGTTCCGGTTCGCAGCGTCACTAGTCGCACGGGGAGACTTCTCGTCGACTAGGTTTCCCTCCGTTGGTGGACCCTTATCGGGTCCAAAGTCACCCTGGAGAGTGCGACTTCTGTCGAGGAGGCTGCAGTCCAGCTGTGAAGGAGCGGCGGCTCCTCCAGATGTCTGGATGAAACTCTGAGGACCAATGGAGAAGAAGATCAGCCATGAAAATGGCCGATCACCCTGCCGCTTCAGACCGTAAGTCGAACACCATCTAAGCTTTTAGTGCCCCCATGGTGAATCTGGGTGAGAATTTTTTTTTATTTTTCTCTCTTTTCCATTTATTTTTTTGATTGTGTGCCTGTAAAGAGCTTTTGAAATTATTTCCCTGGCTTGGAAAGGCAGCTTCTGCTTTTTTATGGGAAGAAAGGCATTTCATAAACACTGAAAGGCTATAATCTATTTTTATTGGGACACTAAAAAGGAAAAAAAAGGAAAAGATTTCTCTCTCCTTTCTTTTTAAGAAATTTACTATTTCTATTTTCTTACATATATACATTACCTTAAAAGACAGAAAAAAAGAGTTGATTTTTGGAAAGGACTTTCTTAACATACTGAGGACATCTAGTGGTGAAAATTTAATTCTGCAACTTTGCTTATTTTTTCTTATGAATTTTAAAGCACTAAAGATAAGCTCTGCATCTGTGAAGCTGTGGGGGTGGATGTTTCTACATTAAACAACGCCTCTACAAAAAAAAGAGATCTCCTTTTAAGCTTTAGTATTAAAATGGAGAAACCTCAGATACAACTGAATTGTGCACTTATATTGGAAAAGATTTATGAGACCACTGCAGAAATTTGTGCTACATTTAAAAACTGTACTTTAGAATTAAGATCTAGAGACTCTACTATATTTGCCCAAATTGATGTCCAGGTTACAACTGATTATGACTTAAATCAAAATGTGCCAGAAGAGGAACTTACAGAGATAGAAGTGGAATTTATTTCATCTGACAATCCCTTTTCCAGCAACTTAGAGAACCAAAAGAAGCAAAGACTAAGACTTCAAAATACAAAGCAACTACATCGCAAAGAGAACAGAAAAAGATGTTTACTGCTGAGGAAGAGAGTTATACTCTCTCAAAGATTATTACAAGCAATAAGAATTGATCTATTGATTGAAAGAGAAAAAAGATGCTTACTACAGAGAAAGGGACATACATTTGCTCAAAGACTACTACAAGCATCGAGAATGGATTTATTGGTTGAAAGGGAAGCGTCTTCATGGAAGCCGGTGTGGCAGAGAAAGAAACCCAGAATTAGACTCAAAAGCAAATTTAAAAAATGTTTAATGGCGTAAAAGGCAATGTTGATTTCATGGATTGTTTTAAGGATAATGATTTAGAGCTGAAAAATGCAATTATATACATGCGTGTTTAAATTAGTAAAAATTGTTGAATGGATTAAAAGGCAATGTTGGTTCTATGGATTGTTTTAAGGATAATGATTTAGACTTAGAAGTAAGAAATATACAATTATATTCATGTGTGTTTAATTTAGCTTGATGACTTTTTTGTTTTATGGAAGTTTGTTTGGTATGGAAATATGAAAGTTAAATGTGGAATGAAAAAAGAAACTTGGCTTTACAGAGACTAAGAATGCATTTCTTGGAGTAACAGATTGATTTAGACTGGAATTTTGAAATGTTTAATTAATTAGGAGATTTTTGTGTATAATAATATGTTTCAATATGGTAATTAAATGGATGGAACTTGGTTTGTTTAATGAATGGAAATGAATTAAGTCAATGATTATGATAAGCAACAAAAATGGACTTACTGGCTGAAAAGTTAAAGATAATGATCTAGATTTAGAAGTAAGAAAATTATAACTATATATATGTGTGTAATGTTTAATTAAGAGATAGTTGTGTATAACAATACGATTTGATAAGATATGATAATATTGTTTTTTTTAACTAAATTAGCTATTATTGGAAGAAGAAATAAATAAGATTGGTGATAAAAAAGGAATGAGAGAGATTAAGAACTTGAATATCTGCAAGAGATATTTGAAGGGGTAATATGTTGATATAAAACATTATTTGATTATGGTAATTGAAATTGATAAAGTTTTAATAAACAGGTTTAGTAGTAATTGAAATTTAGGATAGAAATGAAATATATTAAATTTATTATGTTACTTGAGGGAAATAGAGAGATGATAGCAAATGTATTAAGTTGAGCTGTTATTCTGTGATTTTATGTTGGGAATCTTTGTTTACCCAAACACCATGGTGTGTCTCAAACACTTTTTGTTAAAACTATAAAACCAATAAAATATATATTTTTAAAAAAGAGTCAGACTTTCTGTCAGAATTCGATGTTGCACATCCAGAGAGGTGGAGCTTGTAGGTTGCGAGAGTCGAGAATTATTTAAGAATCAACCAAGTTCGTGAGGACGGCTTGAAGGCTGCAATGCTCTGTGCATTTGTGGTCAGGCGACATTTGAAATCGCTGAAAACTTAGTCGCTCCAGCTGTGCTTGAATCTGTCCCTTATTTGGAACTTAAGAAAATGCTCAAAGAACACTTTGAGCCGAAGCTATCAGTCATCGCCTGGAGGCACGCCTTCGAAAGAAGAGACCAATGACCGGGCAAGTTGGCTGCAGAATTCATAGCCACCCTTCGTCAAGCAGCCTGATCCTGCAAATTCAAAGACCTCAAGGAGTGACTGCAAGATTGCTTAGTGTGCAGATTGAGAAGCAGGGAACTGCAACAGAAATTGTTCACGAAAGACACTATTTCATTCCAGGACGCCCTAGAGAAATCACAGCTGAAGAAGCTGCCAGGGGAGCCATCAAGGCCTTATGGCTCTCCAAGAATATTCCCTGCGCAGAGGCCATCCACCAGGAGGGCACTGAGAGGGTCGAAGAAGGCCTCAATGCTCAGTTGACAAGGCAGTTCCCTTCTCTAGATGTGCAGGGTATGGAGGCCAACACAAACGCGCGGACTGAAGGTTCCGTATAGCAGTGTGCCGGGTATGTGGCAAAAAGGCCACATCGCCGCAGTCTGTCAGGGTCATTGGAGAGAGAGTCCACCTGAAGAGTTTCCCCAGAAAGGTACCGGGACCCGGGGGCAACACAGGGTGGGCTATTGCACCATTAGGAGAAGCATACTCAGAACAGGTGCCCATTGCCCCCTAAGGAAAAACTGCAGCTCAAAGTCAAGCTGCAGGGAGGTCCATGCAACATGGAACTAGATACGGGGTCTGCATTATCCATAATTTCCCAGGGGACTTTCAAACACATTTGTAGTCGCAGCGGCAAGAGAGTTAAGCTCAAGCTGTCGAACCTCGTCTTAATGGATTTCCAAAACTCCCAAGTAACAGGCAAGGGGGAAGCTACACTCAGGGTACAATTCAAGGGATTTAAGGCTGCACAACTGCACAAGCTTCATTGGGCTTGATTGGTTTGATGCATTGGGAATCAATGTAACTGGAATAAACAGTTAACACAAGCAGTGGACTTAGCGGCAGTTTGCCGGAAGTTTGCTGACATTTTTAGCCCTCACTTAGAGAAATATAAGGGTCCTCCCATAGCTCTTTGGCTTGATCCTGCCATAACTCCAATAAGGATCAAGCCGCGTAGAGTGCCCTTCGTCCTCAAGCAGAAGATCAATGCAGAGCTGGACAAGCTGGTGCAGCAAGGCATCCTGCAGCCAATTGATAGCAGTCAATGGGACACCCCCATAGTTATGCCAGTTAAGGCCAATGGAGAAGTGCAAATATGCGCAGATTACAAGTGCACTATCAATAGAGCACTCCAACAACATGCATATCCGGTGCCTGTAGTCAGCCACATTTTGGCATCACTACAAGGAGGTCGCATCTTTGCCAAGTTAGATTTGGGTCAAACCTATCAGCAACTGTCGGTGGATGATGCCACGGCAGAAGCTCAAACCATAGTTACTCATAGGGGAGCTTTCACAGTTAAGCGCCTACAATTCGGGGTCAATGTTGCCCTAGGCCTCTTCCAGGGAGTGATGGAGCACACACTCAAGGGTATTCCAGGTATGTGCCCATATTTCGATGATGTCCTCATAGCTGAGGAATCAGTCAAAAAATTGGCAGAACGGCTCAAGGCCGTCCTTCAGCACTTCCGCGAAGCAGGGCCAAAGCTGAAGGGGGAGAAATGCCAGATTGGGGTATCTTCAACTGAGTTCCTTGGTTTCCGTATAGATTCCCAAGATATTCATCCTGCTGAATCCAAGCTCAAAGTAATTCAGCAGGCCCCCAGTCCAAAATCAAAGGGGGAGCTCCAAGCGTTCTAGGACTGCTCAATTTTTTTTTATTGAAAATTTATAAGATTTTACAATACAAAAACAAAACAATTTCCCCATCCCTCCCCAACCCTCCCCTTCCCTCCCCCGACTATCCCAGAGCTGGATATAGGCTTAATTAGAATTTCTTCAAAGAATCTTAAGAAAAGTGTAAAATATAGATAAATCTAGATACATTACTTAAACAAATTACTAAATAATTAACAACAATAAACTATAAATAAATCTAAATACATTAGTTAAACAAGTTATAAAATAATTAAAGGTAATACATATATAAAAAAAAGAAAAATAGAAAAGAGGAAAGAAGAAAATAATAATAATAAAAAGAAAGAAAAAGAAAAAAGGGAAAAAAAAGTTTGGCTTTTCAAGAAAATTGGCTTTTCAATATAAATTATTAAAAAGCTAAATAATATTTTTTAATATCCATCTTGTGTTGTATAAAATCTATCCATTTCCTCCATACCACAACATACTTCTCTTGAGATTGATCCTTCAGGAAAGCCGAAATCTTTGCCATTTCCGCCAGATAAGAAACTTTAAAAAGCCACTCTTGCAAGGTAGCAGAGATTCCTTCTTCCAACATTGTGCTACTAACAACCTTGCAGCTGTGATTAAATTTAACATCAATGTGATATCTTTAGTATCACAATCTGTAACAATACCTAATAAAAACAATTGTGGGGTAAACTTTACCCTCCTTCTAAAAATTCTTTGAATATTCCACCATATCTTAATCCAAAAAGCTTTTATATTTTTACACGTCCACCAAATATGATAATATGTAGAATCCAAACTTCCACATCTCCAACATTTAGGCTGTAGATCAGGATACATACGAGACATTTTTTGTGGATCAAGATGCCATCTATAAAACATTTTATAAAAGTTCTCCCTTAAATTTTGGGCTTGTGTAAATTTAACGTTCCTCACCCAAATAATTTCCCAGGTATCTAATAGTACCGGTTCACCAAAGTTTTGTGCCCATTTAATCATACATTCTTTGACTAACTCTGCTTCTGAGTTCAATTCTACTAAGACCCCATAAATTCTCTTAATGTGAGTTCGCATTTGATCTTTTATTTGTTTAAACAGATTCTCATCTTCTCTAAGCAAACCCACATTCCGATCTATCTTCCACCTATCCCTTATTTGTCTGTAGTGAAACCATGAATATATAATATTTTCCTTTGCTAAATCTTCCATAGATTTTAACTGCCAATTTTTACCATCCCACCTGAGTAATTGTGCAAAAGAAACGCTATCCATCCTAACCCCTCTTCTTATCCCTTCAATCGCATGCCATGGAATAGCCCATAGTGGAATTTTAAAATCATTTCTATAATATTTCCTCCAAACCCGAAGTAAGGAGGTCCTCATAATATGAGATTTGAAAACCCTATCAATCTTTTTATTAAAAATTAGATAGGCATGCCATCCAAAAATTAAATCCCAACCCTCCAAGAGGAGTATTTCCACATTTGTTAAATTAACCCAATCACTTATTAATATTAAAACCACTGCGTCATAATACAACTTCAAATTTGGTACCTTGAGTCCACCTCTCTCATGAATATCTTGCATAATTTTAAGTTTTACTCTAGGTTTTCTCCCTGCCCAGATAAATTTATTAATACCTTTCTGCCATTCATCTAAGTTAACCTCATTCTTTAAAATGGGTATCATTTGAAATAAAAAAAGAAACTTTGGCAACACATTCATTTTAATCACCGCAATTCTTCCCAAAAGAGATAATTGCAGCTTTTCCCAATTTTTCATATCTCTTTGTATATTGACCCACAGCCTTTCATAATTATTTTTATACAGTTTTGCATTGGAAACAGATAAAGTAACCCCCAAGTATGTTACCTTATTGACAACCTCAAAATCTATCAAATTAACCAACACCTGCTTATCCAAATTAGTCATATTTTTAAGCAATATTTTAGTCTTATTATTATTAATTTTAAAACCCGAGACTCGTCCATATTGATATATCAATTGTAATAACTCTATTACAGAATGAGTAGGTTGAGATAAGGTAACCACCAAATCATCTGCAAAAGCTCTTAGTTTATATTCTTTCTTATTAACTTCTATTCCTTTTATTTGCTGTGAATCTCGAATTTTAATCAACAATATTTCCAAAGTTAAAACAAACAGCAACGGTGACAATGGGCAACCCTGTCTAGCCCCCTTCTCTATTGTAAACACCTCTGACAAACTCCCATTAACTATAAGTTTTTGTTTTTGATAAATAAGACCAAGAGCTTGTAAAAAATTTTCTCCAAAATTCATTTTGTCAACTAATCTTAACATAAATTGCCAATTCAATTGATCAAAGTCTTTTTCAGCATCTAAAAATATCAATCCTGCAGGAATTTGATTATTTTTGTCTAAATATTCTAATAAATTAATAATTTGCCTAACATTATTCTTCATATACCTTCCAGTTATAAAACCTGTTTGATCTGTATGTATAACATGATGCAAAACCCTCATAAGCCTATTAGCTAAATTTTTTGCAAAAATCTTATAATCTACATTTAAAAGAGATATAGGTCTGTAATTCTTTGGTAAGGTAAGATCTTGATCTTCTTTTGGAATTAGAGATATAAATGCTCTGCCCCATGACGGGGGAATCTGAGAACCCTGTAATATGTTATTAAAAAGCTCAGTTAAAGGTTGAATCATTTCTTGTACCAGAGTTTTATAAAAAGTAGATGTCAAACCATCCGTACCCGGTGCTTTACCTAATTTTAATCCTTTAATCACCTTCTCAATTTCCGCACTAGTAATCAAACCATTAATTTCTTGTTTTTGAAATTCTGTTAATTTAGGGAAGTTGGCTCCATTTAAGTAGTTATCTATATCTAAAATCTGCACTTTGGTACTCTTGTATAATTTTTGATAATATTCTAAAAAAGATTTCTTAATCAAATCCTTCTGGTAAACAAATTTACCATTATAGTTTATTTTATCTATAGTTCTCTGTCTCTGTTTCTTTCTCAGTTGATAAGCCAGCCATCTCCCTGGTTTATTAGCATTACAAAATGTATTTTGTTTCATATATAATAAATTAGTTGCAGTTTGATCAGCCATCAACATATTAAATTGTGATTTAAGCAATTTTATAGATTCTTTAAACTTCTCATCTGTGGGATTTGAAATCAAAATTTTTTCTTTTAATTTAATCTCGTCTTCCAGTTCATTACGTTTCTGAGTCTGCTTCTGTCTATTAATATTATTCATTTGTATCAAAATCCCTCGCATGAAAGCTTTACCTGCGTCCCATACCATTGACATTGAAGTTTCCTTATGCATATTTAAAACAAAATAATCCTTTAAGTGCTCTTTTAACTTTTGAACATTCTTTTCTTGTCTAAATAAATTTTCATTCATCCTCCACGATCTCCTCTCCTCTTTTTCATCGACCAGTTCCATCCAAACTGGACTATGATCCATCAATGTCCTGGGAAAAATCTTAACATTCTTTACCCTGAAGTATAAATCAGTTGTAATAAAAAAAAATCAATTCTTGAAAAAGATTTGTGTCTATCTGAAAAAAAGGTGAAGTCTCTCTCCTCCTGATTATGTTCACGCCAATAATCTCGTAGCTCCCAGTCTTCCTTCAAATCAAAGAAAGCTTTAGGTAGTTTAGCCTGTTTAAAGGAAATAGAAGATCCTTTTTTGTCCCTTTGTGTATCTAAAACACCATTCCAGTCTCCCATTAAAATAACAGATCTATAATCCAACAAAGTCAATTTTTGATGTAACAATCTATAGAATTGTCCCTGTTGTTGGTTTGGTGCATAAAGTCCCACTATAAGTACTTTCTTTCCATACAAACCAACTTCAATCATAACGAATCTCCCTTGAGAATCAGCTTCCACCAAACTGGCTATTAAATTTTGCTTAACATAAATAACTACTCCCCCCTTTTTTCCCAGGAGCTGAAGATACAAAATGAGATCCCAAAGGAGGATTAACTAAAAAATTTTGATCTTTGGGTATAATGTGTGTTTCCTGCAAACAAATAATATCATTATTATGTTGCTTTAAATAATGGAAAATTTTGTTTCTTTTTTGGGGAGAATTGAGACCATTAGCATTCCATGTCAGGAGCTTTACCATCTCCCTTGACCAAAAGCCTGGAGAAGACTGCTTGAAGGTCTGCCATTGAAGAATGTACTGCAGAACTCTTAGGTCTTGTTCCTCCCACCGGCAACGAAGCAATTTCTTGAAGAGATTCTTTGTCTTCTTTCCGTTGTTCCTTTTCCTTGTGTCTATGTGCTGCATGAGTCATTCTTTGATCTTTGATCTCTGTTTGTTGTAACCACTGCGGCTGTAGCTTTCCAACAGCCATCACTCCTACTCCTTCAGACTGCTGTTCCACCTCTTTGCCATCCAAAACTTTCTGCATCATGAATGATGGTGAGCCTGCTCCCAGGACCGAACTATAAAATTCTTTTGCTTTAGAAACTGTGTTAAGTCTATAACAAGTCCCCGCATGGCTCACAACAATACCCATCGGAATTTCCCATCTAAATGGAATCAATCTTTTTTTAAGCTCATTAGCTAAAAAGGCAAACTCTTTTCTCTTTCTTAAAATTTTAGATGGGATCTCCTTTAAGATAATGACATCTTGGGCAGCAATCTGAAACCTTTTATTATAAAAGGCTTGTATAATTTCATTACGCAGAGATCTCTTTGCAAAGTAAATCACCACATCTCTTGGTAAATTTTTTTGTTTAGCAATCCAGGAGTTAACTCTGTAAATTTTTTCAATTTCTCTAAATATTTCCTCTTTCTCTCTATTCAAAATAACAGCAAAGTCATTTACAAGAATCTCAGTCAGATCTTGCTTATCATCTTTCAGGCCTCTGATTCTTAATGCATATTCCATCTCACGGTACTGGGACATAAGAATATCCTCTTGTGACATTTCCATCTTTCTCTCCATACCTTCAAACTTTTCTTCCAACATATCCGCCTTCTCTGCCACTTCTTCAACTCTAGAGTCTAATTTCTCAACCACAGAGGCAAGTCCTGTTAAGGCCGTGACTATATCCTGCCCCAAAATAGTGTTATTCTGTTCTAAAAGATTCTTCATTTCTCCTCTGATTTGAATTTGGTTCTGATCTAAGAGCTCCTTCATTTCCCCTCTGATTTCAGTTTTGTTCTGATCTAAAAGCCCCTTCACTTCCTCTCTAATTTGAGATACAGCATTTCCCATTATATCTTTCATATCTTGTACCGTTACTACTGGCAGAGGTGGAGAAGGTGGTGGTGTAGCTTTAGGTTGTTGTACCGGTAAGATTGCTGGAGAAGAAGCCACCTTAGAAACTGTAGCAGCTGCTTGCCTCTTTGAAGCCATTTTCAAAAGGGAAAAAAAAGTCTTATTTCTTCTTTCTTCCTTCTTAAAAATAAAAGTAATCCTCAAAAAAAAAAAGAAAAGAGAGTTTAAAAGAGAAGAAAACACCAAAAACAAATCCACCTTCAAAAGGAAAAAGGAAATTTTTTTAAAAAGAAAGCTATTTAATCCATAACGTTACAGTCACTTTCACTTTCTTCCGGAAAAAAAAACTTCAAATCGCCATTTTACTTTCACTCTCCAGACAAAGAAAAAAAGCAAAAGAAGAGAAATAAAAGGATCACATTTCAAACTAAAGTCCAAATAAAGTCCAATAAATCAAATCCTTTATCCAGCTCTGTCCGCTTTTAAAATAACTCACCAGTCTCCTTTAAGCACGGAGGTGGCCGCAGCGTTTTGCTTTGATCCCGAGGGATCAAAGGCAGCTGGGAGGCGGAGGCACCCGAACTCCGAGGGAACTCTCTTTTTACCCCCCCAAAAAACCTGGGGGGGGTTAAGAGGTTCAACCTCTATTCAAGTGATACTCCTCTCCCTCCCTTTGCCCAGGAGGGAGATTTTAAACCGCGGAGCAGCTGATGTATGCTGTTCTCCGCAGTTTTCACGCTTCTCCCAGAAGGACGGCTACAAAGTAGCCGCCATCACTGGCGCGAACCACTGGATATTGGACTGCTCAATTTTTATCATGCCGTCCTACATCACAAGGCCGCAGTGGCAGAGCCATTACACCGGCTGTTGGACAAACATGCACAGTGGAAGTGGACCAGCATCCACGATAGGAGCTTCTCAGCAGTCAAATCACTGCCATCTTCAAACTCTGTTTTGATGAATTTTAATGAAAACCTGCCCATCTGTGTCACTTCTAATGCATCACCATATGGGGTTGGGGCTGTTTTGAGTCATTTAATGGCTGATGGAAGGCAAGTTCCAATAGCCTATTACTTGAGAACCTTGTCCTCTGCAGAGCATAATTATGCTCAAATAGATAAAGAGGCCTTGGCCATAGTGGCAGGGATCAAGAAGTTTCATGACTATCTATATTGTAGGCCCTTCAGGGTTGTCACAGACCACAAGCCACTCCTGGGGTTGTTCACAACAAACAAGCAAACACCCCAGATCATATCTCCTAGGGCACAGGTCGGCAACCTGCGGCTCTGGAACCGCATGCGGCTCTTTGAGCCTTCCCCTGTGGCTCCCAGCCTCCTCTGCCTTTGCAGAGAGAGACAGAGACAGAGAGAGGCAATTGCGCTTCCCTGCTTCTTTCTCTCTCTCTCTCTCTCTCTCTCTCTCTCTGTGTGTGTGTGTGTGTGTGTGTGTGTGTGTGTAAAAAAGAGAGTGCACTCACAGTGTTCTCCGAGGAGCTGAAAAGCTTACTGGGCGGAGCTCCTCCCTTTGCTGCGTCTCTGCAGGAAGCAGGAAGGGCAGGAGAGAGCTAGATAGCCCAGCTAGGCTGACTCAGGAATTCTGGGAGTTGAAGTCCATGAGTCATAAAAGAGACGAGGTTGCTTACCTCTGAGCTTGTTGGACAACAACTTGAAGCTTGCCAGGTGAGCAGCAGATAGGAGGGGGGGAGAAAGAGAGAGAGAGAAAGAGAGAGAGAGAGAGAGAGGAAAGAGAGAGAGAAAGAAAGAGAGTGGGGGAAGAAGAGTGGCAGACCAAGGGCAGAGAGGGAGGGAGGGATAGAGACAGAGAGAGAGAGAGAGAGAGAAAGAGAGACCCTTTTGACATCTAAAATGAAGATAACACTGCATATATCCTTTTTTTACCTTTGTGTGTATGTAATTTTATTCTCTTAAAGCATTCTCTTGGTGATCATTGTTTTAATAGTATGGATATTCCCAAGAGTCACATTTTTACTTTTATTTTGTGTGTGTGTGTGTGTGTGTGTGTGTGTGTGTGTACATACATACACACACACATACATACACAAACACTCACACACACACACACACACACACACACACCTACCTATAATAAAGATAAAAAAGGATATATGCAGTGTTATCTTCATTTTAGATATCAAAAGGGTTTTGCGGCTCCCGGGGTTTTGTTTTTGGTGGGAAACGGGTTCAAGTGGCTCTTTGAGTGTTTTGGGTTGCCTACCCCTGTCCTAGGGTGTGGAGGTGGTCAATATTCCTGTCAGCATATAATTTCAGTTTGATTCATAAACCAGGTAAGGAAATGGGCCACGCAGACGGCCTTAGCAGATTGCCATTGCCACAGTTAGAGCCCGACCCTGCTCCAGCCACACGCATCCTGGCCAAGTCTCCCCTTAATGCAGGGGACGTGGCTGCAGAGACAGCTTCAGATATGATGCTAAGCTGCGTGTTGAACTGGGTGCTCACAGAGTGGCCAGAAAATAGTCTGGGACCTAACTTCCAGAGTTTCAGTAAGAGGAAGGACGAGTTGTCAGCTCACAGGGGGTGCATCTTGTGGGGGAGTCAGGTTGTAGTCCCAAACTCACTGAGGACTAGAGTCTTGGAGTCTCTGCATGAGGGACACCTGGGAATAGTCCAGATGAAGGCACTCACGTGAAGCTACCTTTGGTGGCCTGGGCTGGACAAAGATATAGAGCAGTGGTTCTCAACCTTTCTAATGCTGTGACCCCATAATACAGTTCCCCATGTTGTGGTGACCCCCAACCACTTATATATCACCGGGTGCCAGGGGCGTGGCCAAAGAAAAGGGGGAAAAAATGGCAGACAGCCTTGTTTGGCGACCCCCGTGAAATGGTCGTTTGACCCCAAATGGGGTCCCGACCCACAGGTTGAGAACCACTGATATAGAGGCTCAGGTACACAGCTGCCATATTTGCCAGACATCTAGGCCAGAGATGCCCCATGCCCCAGTCCATCGATGGGAGACCACACACGCCCCCTGGTCCAGTATCCACATCGATTATGCAGGGCCTTTCCAGGGACAACGCTTCCTCATTGTGATGGAAGTCACTCCAAGTGGTTAGAGGTCACACCTGTCCCTACTATGACTGCTGCCAGGACCATCCAGGAGCTGCACAGAATCTTTGCCACACACAGGTTACCCGATGTGATTGTCTCAGACAATGGGGTTCAATTTACTGCCTCAGAATTTCAGTCCTTTTTAAGGGCTAATATGATCAGGCACACCATATCAGTCCCCTTTCACCCAGCCTCAAACAGCCAAGCGGAGCGCATGGTTCGAACAACTAAAGAATCCTTGAAGAAGATAGTAACTGGTAATTGGCAACACAGACTGGCAGATTTCCTACTCTGCCAATGGACAACCCCATGCACTTCCACAGGCAGAAGCCCAGCAGAATTAAGATGGGGCCGGCATTTGATCACAAAGCTGGATCACTTACATCCAGATAGAGTTGCCTCATAAGCAACCATGGCACTTGCAAGCTGGTGACTTGGTCTGGGCGAGGAACTATGGGCAAGGGGCATTGTGGGTGGTAGCTATGATTTGTAAGGTGACTGGGCCACTTTCCTACAAAGTGGTCCTGGAAGATGGTCACGTGTTACGCAGGCAAATTGACCAACTGCGGTGGAGGGTAGCCACCCAGCCAATAACTCATGACTCTAGTGACAGTCAAATTCAGGAGCAACACGAGTGCAGTAGTGCATCAGATGCTGCCAGCGATGGCGGAGCTCTTCAACTAAGGGACGAGACTCGAGCGTCTGGTGAGTCAGTCTCAACCACTGATACGCAACCAATGGGCAATGCCAGCAGACAGCTCCATTTTCAGGACTGGTGGACTCTGTTCCACCTGTGGACACTGACCTGGGCCTACCAGGACAGCCCAGCCACAGAGACTCGAGTTTACCCATGATGGATGGGTCCCATAGCCCCGATCTTCCAAGCCTGGCAGGCGAGCTGACAGACCGGGGGCCTCCAGCAGTTCCAAGGCATTCGAATGGGCAAAAAGGCCACCAATGTATTTAAATGAATATGTTCAACAAATGTCCTTATGAACTATCTAGGGGAAAGGGGTGTAATGTATCGAGGTGAGTTACTTGGTAATGTTGAAAAAACAGTCATGACTCTGTCAGTTAAGAGCCAGACTTTCTGTCTACATGCTAATTACTTGTGTTAAAAGCAGGAACTAATACTTGAATCCTATTGGCTGGCGCCCTGTTGCTGAGTGTATAAATAGGGATGGAGCGGCAGTTATCCAGGCTTCTGTTTTAAACCTTGAATAAAGAGTTGTTTGTTCACCTGCTGCCTTGTCGATGCCTCACTGAGCACCAAACTTAACAGTAACATCATCAGCAGGATTTTCTTGTTTCCAAAACCTGGATTGGAATTGTACTCCTCTATCTAAAACCAGTAGTGAGATCATGCTGTGGGAGCAAAAGATGTAACCTAAAAAATGTTGGGCTGTGGCATTGGGTAATCTCTTGCACAGTATGAAATGAGCCATCTTGGTAAAAAGATCTACCAAAATGGTAGTGAAGTCATGGGGGGGGGGGGAAATCAATCAGTAATTAAATCCAGGGAGACTGTATGCCAAAGATGGGGAAGGTGTTGGTGCTGCAAAAGCCCTGCCACTTCTGATGGAGGGTTTGGCCCTCCTGCATGTGTGGCAAAAGGCCATGTATTTCTTAATGTCTGCTGCTATCTTAGGCCATTAAAAGTTTCTAATGCTTCTGTGCAGAATTTTGAAGACGCCCCCCCCCCATATCCTGCTGATTGTCGTGGCAAAGCTGCAGGACCTCTTTCCTGCAAGGCAGGAGCTACTATTCTGCCCTTGTATTTTAGGAATCCTGCCTCCATTGTAATCAGGGTTACAGTAACTGCTGGGACTTCTTTGAGGTCATCCACCCAGGCCCATGAAAAGTAGTCTAGTGATTGCTGAGTCTTTAATTTGGTGATTAAATCCTGGTGCAGTTGGTCACTCCCAACCTCTCATGGATGGTGGTTGTTGTCGAGGCTGGAAATATGAAGGCTATAAAATTGTTGCTGGTACTGAAGTCTATTGAACCTGAGAAAATTCTGGTTTGTGAGAGAAACCATCTGGCCTTAGATTCTTTGTACCTGAACATCCTGAATGTAAAAATCAAAATATGAGAAGAATTGGGTCCATCTGATTTATTTGGGAGAAAATAGCTTTATCTGCTGCAGGGCTATAGATTCTTGTGGTCTATCTTGATTTCTAAAGGAAAACACACATCTTCCAGAAAGTATCTCCAGTGTTGGAATTCATATTTAACAGCAAGGAATTCTTTATTGAAAATGTATAAAAGTCCAAGCAAATTTAAGCCCTTTCTTTCTCAGTTGGGTCAGGCATTTGGCTTTGTGAGCAAAAACGGATATAAACTTTCTGTAGATTAGCAAAGTCCAGGAAGCATTAGACATCTTTGACTGTGCAGACCGCTTGCCAGTCTAGTAGAACCTGGATCTTCTAAGACCACATCTGGATACCCTTTCTGGAAATATGATAACTTTAAAGTCTAGTTGTTGCAGATCAAAGCACATTTTTCTGGCTTGGCAAAAAGATGGTTGTCTCTCGGTCTACTCAGAATTGTGTGCACCTTGTCTGTGTGCTGAGCTTCATTCTCAAAGTAACCTAAAATATCATCCACTTAAAGCACCATGAATTTGTCTATGAGGTCTGAAAAGACCTAGTTTATAAATCTAGAAAATACAGCCCTAGCGTTTGCAAGCCCAAGTGTGACACTGTGTATTCAAATTTGCCATCTCTGGTGTTGATGGCAGTTAAATATCTGTGGCCCTCCTTGATGAAGCTTTCTGTAGTCCAAATAACTTTTGCTTCATAGCCTTTTTTATCTGTTTACTAATGCCCAACATATAAGAATTAAGCAAGATTTTAATTGAGAAAAAATGTAATTTAACAAATGTAATTTATTATATGTTTTAGAATTTAAAAGACCTGATGGATAATTCTCATAACTGGTTTATAGCAAATTAAGAAGGCAATAATTTAACAGAGACAGAAACCATAAAAAGGGAGAACCGAAGTGCTGTATGTAAAAAAATATTCATTTCTGCCTAAAATTTAAATGTATTAACTTGGTAATGATGTAGAGAACATCTGGATAAAATAAATGTATGAACACATAAAAACAATAAACTCTTGCTTGTGGCTACTATTGCCTATTTAAGGGCATGAAGCATTCCAATACCAAGCTGCAAATCTTTCAAATAAATATGAAGTCATTGGGATGGGAGATTTTAAGTATATTGACATCTGTTCGTATACAACTTTTGCCAAGCATGGTCCTTCCAGGAAATGTCTGATATCTTCCTTGCTGTTTTTGCTTTTAAAAAGGCATTTGTTCATCAACTATTCTTAAAATAATTAATTTGGACTATTCAATTGAGGAAATGAAGCAACAGGAACAGTGAGGAAAATTTACTTGAGTTCTTAAATTTAAGGGTAGCTAGAATTAAGAGTAATCAAACAAGTCCCAGATTTGAATCAAGAGAAGGAATTGAGTTTATTAATCTCAGAGCAATGCTTTTATTAGGCTTAACAATCCAGGAGTGAATTGCATGAGAAGACAAGGGAGATATTATAGTTGA
This sequence comes from Crotalus tigris, assembly GCF_016545835.1. NCBI lineage: Eukaryota > Metazoa > Chordata > Lepidosauria > Squamata > Viperidae > Crotalus > Crotalus tigris. Next base: position 25,491 of record NW_024096907.1, read on the forward strand.
AATGTGTTAAAAGATATCACACTAAATGTTGTTTATTAGATTTATATCTAATATAAATAATAAATAAGGCAACCTGCCTTCCATTAAATACCTATACACTGCATGGCTTAGAAAGAGGACTGAGAAAATATCTACAACCTCTCACATCATGGACATAAACTTTTTCAACTTTTCTCTTTGGGACACAGCTACAGAACATTGCATGCCAAAACAACTAGACACAGAGACAATTTTTTTCATCATGCCATCACTTTGCTGAATACTTAATTTTCATAGTTCTGTCTTATATCTAAGTGTATTATCCATACAGTGTATTATTATATTACTTTTATCTTTCTCAACTTTCACTACTTTCTCTATTGTTGTTATTATTGTTGTTGTTGTTATCTTGTTGTTTTGCATGCATACTAGGAGACAAATTCCTTATGTGTCTAATCACACTTGGCCAATAAAGTATTCCATTTTGTGGTGACGCAGTGGTTAGAATGCACTATTGCAGGCTACTTCTGCTGACTGCTGGCTGCCAGCAGTTTGGCAGTTCGATTCTCACTGGCTCAAGGTTGACTCAGCCTTCCATCCTTCCAAGACTGGTAAAATGAGGACCCAGATTGTTGGGGGCAATATGCTAACTCTGTAAATTATAAGTCTAAATGCTATTATTATTGCCATTCTCTATTCTATTCTATTCTATTCTATTCTATTCTATTCTATTCTATTCATTTAAAATAGCTTTGATGGCTATTCTAAACTAAGTGAGATTTGCAGCTGTGAGATCCTTCTGCTCCTAGTCCAACAACCCCGCAGCTTTCCTTAAGGCTCTGTATTGTTTCAGAGTACAAACAGACAATGAATAAATTAGATTACAGGAAGGTAATTTTGGCTGAATCTCAGTGGTGGGAAAGGTGAATTTCATAAGAGGAAGAGCAGTCTGACAGTGTAATGAATTTTTTTATGAAAGTGATGCACTATCTGTTGGGAATGTTTTAATAAGCACTAATCAAGTAGCCATATGGACTCAGTAGTCTTAATGCTCTCTTGTAACTGCATGATTCAGTGAGGAAGAGTACCATATTAAGAAACAAGGATGCAAATCTGATTCATATTAACCTATCTAGACACATCAAATTGGCCATTACACTTAATTTTTTAAAAGCTGCTTGAGTGCCCTCTAGTGGATTATAGATTATCTGTTAGTGAATGTTTCTTAAATGTAAACCCAGACAACACAATTTACCGAATATTAAGGTGATTATGTTAAAAAATTAATAAACATTTTTTTTTAAATGGGAGGTGCCTGAGCTAAATTTTAAGTGTTGTTGCAAAGGGTTTGAATACTTATGTTAGGGGTGTCAAACTTACAATGTCACGTGATGTGTCGTGATGTATCATGACTTTTTTGCCATTGCCAGCAATGGGGTGGGTGCAGTTTCACTATGATGCATCTGGCCCGCGGGCTGGCAGTTTGACACTCCTGACTTATGCCGATGTGATATTTCAGTTTTTTCTTTTAAATAAATTTTCATTTCATTTCTAAAATTCTGCTTTCATTTTATTATGGGATACTGAGTGTAGATTAATGAGAAAAAAAATGACTTCCAAGAACTGTAGAATCAGGCTGCAGCATAACAAAATTGATAATAAGTGAAGAGGGTCTGAATACTTTCTGAACGCACTATGTATGTGTGTGTTTGTGTGTGTATATACATGCATACATAATCAAAATTATTAAGTTATAGATTATTATGGTAACTATAACTCCCCTTTTGTGGGATTTGTTGTCTAGTTGAAATAAATAATCACAAATCAGAACTTCCAAGAAAAAGCAATGATAATTTGCACTCCTTTCAAAGAGGGTGCTTCTTGTGCATGCAAGTACACAGTGGACATACCCCAAATCTTCAGTATTGGTTTTTTATATTCTCCATTGCCATTCCAAATTTACCTCCCACTTCTTCATTGGCTTAGTAATCATGCTGTAATCATGTCATCACAACCTATCCAAAGCTTATAGAATAGAATAGAATAGAATAGAATAGAATAGAATAGAATAGAATAGAATAGAATAGAATAGAATAGAATAGAATAGAATAGAAGCTGGAAGGAACCTTGGAGGTATTCTAGTCCAGCTCCCTGCTCAAGCAGGAGAGCCTATACCATCTCAGACAAGTGACCATCTAGCCTCTTCTTTAAAATCTGCAGTGATGGAACACCCATGTTTTCTGGAGGCAAGCTGTTCCACTGGTTAATTATCCTCACTGTCAGGAAGTTTCTTCTTAATTCCAGATTGCTTCTATCTTTGATCAGTTTCCAACCATTGTTTCTTGTCCTGGCCTCTGGTGCTTTGGAGAATAATGTGACCCCGTCTTCTTTGTGGCAGCCCCTCAAATACTGGAATACTGCTTTCATGTCTCTCCTATTTCTTCTTGTCTTTAGACTAGCCAAACCCAAGTCTTGCAGCCGTTCTTTGTATGTTTTAGTTTCCAGGCCTTTGATCATTTTAGTTGCTCTTCTCTGATTTTTTTTCCAACCTCTAAATATCTTTTTTTTGTTATATGGTAACTAAAATTGGCTGCAATATTCCAGGTATGGTCTTACTAGAGTTTTATAAAGCGGTACTAATACTTCACGTGATCTTGATTCTATGCCTCTGTTTATTCAACCCAGGTCTGTATTAGCTTTTTTGACTACTGCTGCACACTGCTGGCTCATAGTCAAGTGATCGTCCACTAGGACTCCAAGATACCTCTCACAGTTATTGTTTTTAAGCCAGGTCTTATGTAATTTGTATTTGTGCCTTTGATTTTTCCTGCCTAAATGTAAAACTTTGCTTTTCTCCACATTGAAACTCATTTTGTTGGGCAAAACTCCATTTTGTTGTTCAAGTTTGTCAAGATCTTTTTGGATACTGGGGTGTTGGCTACTCCTGCCAGTTTGGTGTCATTTGCAAATTTGATGAGTTGTCCTCCAATTCCCTCATCTAAATCATTTATGAAGATATTGAAGAGTGCTGGCCCTAAGATGGAACCTTGTAGTACCCCACTGCTTACTTTTCTCCAAGTGGATGTAATGTCATTGAGGACTACTCATTGAGTACAGCTTGCCAGACAGCTACAGATCCATCTGGTGGTGATGTTGTCTGTAATGTACTGAGCTTTACTTATGAAACAGGTGCAGGGAGTTGCACTGGAACCGTTAGCAGACCACGTGGTCTGCTAGCCAGACTTTTATCTGCAAGGTTAATCAGTATGCATTTGAGCAGGAGAATACAGTACATTCATTGGCTGACACCACCCCAAGCTGAATGTATAAATAGGGGTGGAGCCATCTTTGTTTGAGTTCTGTTTTGTCTTCAATAAAGAAGTACCTGTTTACTACTCCTGCCTCTTCAATGCTGAACCCAGTAGAAAACAGAACATTGGCAATGAAGGTGGGATCATATTGCTGAAATTTGAAGGGCTGATTCACAACAGGAAAAGGCCTAGCAAGCGCTTGGAGGGATGGCATTCCAGCCTTCTTCTCACTCTGCTGCCAGCGCGAAAACGCTGGAGCAACCGCCCTGGAATCCCTCCGGAAGCCTGTGCAGCACGAAGCATTGAAAAGGCCACCAAAGACTCACCATGGCGAAGATAGTCAACTCTCAGAATTCTTTTTTGGTTTCCCTTTTTAATACCCTTTTTTGTTTTCCTCTTGGGATACAAATATATTACTACTCCCTTTTTTGAGATCTTGATTCGCTTTTTCTGTTGTTTCTTTCTTCTATTTTTCCCTTTTTGGGATGGTTGTGGAAGGTTTTTTTTTCTTTTAAACCATTTCCTCATTGGAATTGTTTTTGCTCTTTTTTAAAAAAATTACATCTTGCCTTGTCTCCTGATAATAGGAGGGCATTGGATTACAATTGGCCATTGAGCCCCTTGGTGGATTATAAATAGCCATTGGGCTCCTTATTGGATTATAAATAAAGACAACAATTAGAAGACGAGCATCTCAAATTTGGCTAAAGAGGTGAAGAAGAGGTCTTCGGCCCCTGCCTCAACTTCGGTGAGTCCAGTCCTCCAAAAATCAATTACTATATTTTTACAACAGGAAACACAACAAAATGATACTCAAATGATACTCCAAGTAATTGCAACTTCCAAAATGGAAATGAAAAAAGATCTGGAAAAAAATTATGAAGATTTGAAAATCTGCTTAAAATGGATCAAAAAATGGAAACCTTCCAACAGGCAGATACTCAACAAAGAATGAAAAAAATAGAAGATAAGTCAGTGGTGGTTGATCAGAAATTAGAAGCCCTGCAAGATGAAAATTAGAGATTGGCGCAAGCTAATGCAGAATTGGAAGACAGCACAGCTGTCATGGAGATGGAAAGAGCTTCATACTTCTTAAGATTTCAAAATATTATAGAAGAGAAGGATGAGAACTTGTTGGAGTTGATGAGTGAGCTACTGGCAGAATTACTTGGAATGGAAATAGACCAAATGAAACAAGAAATGGATCAGGTTTTTAAAGTTAATTCAAGCTATGCAAGGAGATATAGAGTTTCTACGGAGGTCCATGTAAGATTCCTTAAAAGATTTACACGAGATGAGATTTTGAGAACAATAAGAAATCAACCATTGAAATATAAAGATAAAGAACTTGTAGTTCTTAAACAGATCCCCAGAAGAATAAGAGAAGCCCAAAGAGATATAGTAAGCCCGATTGTGAAAGATCTATGTAATGAAACTTTCTCAGAGACAAAAACACCAAATTCGTGGACTGAAGCTAATATTACTTTGATACCTAAAGAAGATACTGATTGCACACAAAATAAAAATTATAAACCAATATCGTTATTAAACGTGGACTATGAAATTTTTACTGCAATAATGATGGCAAGAATGAAGAAATTTCTGACTGATTTTATTCACTCAGACCAAAATGGCTTTCTGCCCAAAAGGCAGATAAAGAACAACCTAAGGATTATTTTAAATGTTTTGGAATATTATGAAAACCATCCTGGGAAACAGATGGCACTTATATTTCTTGACGCACGAAAAGCCTTTGACAATCTAAATTGGCAATTTATGTTTCAACAGTTGAAGGAAATGGATTTTGGTGAAAACTTTATTAACGCAATTCAAGCAATTTATAAGAAACAAACAGCAAGGATACTTTTAAATGGAGACTACATAGATAGTTTTGATATTAAAAAAGGCACAAGATAGGGATGCCCATTGTCGCCTTTGTTATTTATTCTTACATTGGAAGTGTTGGCAAGGTATATTAGGCAGGATATGGAAATCAAAGGATTGGAAATAAAAGATCAGAAATACAAATTACAGGCCTTTGCAAATGATCTAGTTTTTATTTTGGAAGAGCCATTGGAAACAGCCACCAAACTCTTGCAGATAATAGAGAAATTTGGAGAAGTGGCTGGACTGAAAATAAATACGGAAAAGACTAAAGTTTTAACAAAAAACCTAACAGATAAACAGAAAAACCAACTTGCTAAAAAGACAAATCTTCAAATAGTTAAAAAAGTTAAATACTTAGGTATTCATTTAACAGCAAAATATACAACATTAAAAGAGGATAATTATGAGAGGCTAATGAAACAAATAAAAGCAGACTTGGAAAAGTGGAAAAATCTTCAACTATCGCTGTTAGGAAGAATAGCGACTGTTAAGATGAATATTTTACCAAAGCTACTTTTTCTATTCCAAACAGTTCCCATTAAATTGACTAAGAAATTTTTTGATTATTTAAACACAACAATACTGAGATTTATATGGCAAGGAAAGAAAGCAAGAATTAAAATTAAATTACTACAGGAATCTAAAGATAGAGAGGGCTTTGGACTCCTAGACTGGAGACTTTATTATCAAGCAGCTATTCTGCTTTGGCTTAAAGAATGGATTACATTGAGAAATAAACGACTTCTGTACTTAGAGGGACATGATTTGCAATTAGGTTGGCAAGCGTTTATGTGGTATGAGAAAAATAAAGTACATAAATACTTTCAAAATCATACCATAAGGAATGTACTGCTTTCAGAGCGGGAGAGAATTAAACATCAAATCTACATGAAAATACTGGAGTGGCTGTCTACAACGGAAGCGTTTGCTTACCCAAACTTAATTAATTATGATAAACTTGTTACTTACAAAGATGTTTTGGATAAGGATGGAAAACTTAAAGACAGACAAGTTCTTCAACAACAAGGCATTGACTTAACATGGCGGTCTTATTTGCAAATTCAGACAAGATATGAAAAAGATGTAAAATCAACGGAATTTTATAAAGAACAGATACCAATCGACAAAATACTCTTAACAACAGATGAAAATCTGATTTAAAAACTTTATAAATTTTTGTTACGTTGGAAGATGGAATAAGGACAAGTAAAAGAAACAATGATAGTATGGGCAAAGAATTTTGGACATTCTATAGATTTAGAAGACTGGCAAAAACTTTGGGATAGAAATATTAAACTTATCAAAGCAGCCTCATATAAAGAAAATTTATATAAAATGTTTTATAGATGGCATATGACACCAGTTAGATTAGCGAAAATGTTTAAAAATGTATCAAATATTTGCTGGAAATGTAAACAAAAACCAGGCACTTACTATCATGTCTGGTGGACATGCACTAAGGCAAAAAATTTTTGGTGTAAGATCCACTTATGGCTAGAAAAAATGACTAAAATACCAATAGAATTTAAGCCAGAACTGGTTTTGTTAGGAATATTAGGAATCAATTAAGGGAAAGAGAATGAATATTTAATATTGCACGTATTGACAGCACCGAGAATAATATTTGTCCAATTTTGGAAAAATGAAGATTTACCACCTGATCAGACTATAATTACTAAAATTTTAGAATGTGCAGAAATGGATAGATTAACTTTAGAGATCAAAGAGAGAGAAGACTCTATTCACTTTAAAACATGGGAAAATTTTATCAATGGTTAGCAATAAGTTAGAACGAGAAAAAACTTTGAAATCAAATTGGATGAATGTGATTTTAAGCATTAGTGATTATATTTAATTAGTATTTTATTAATTATTTTGATGAATATTTATTTACTATCCTTTATTTTTATGATTATTGTTAACCCAGTTTAATATAACTGTTTAGTATTATATAAGTGATCTTTATTCAACATTTATACCCGGATGATAATTTGCTTGCTAAGCATGGAATTTTTGTTGGGTGGTAACCCCATCATTGTACCTATCCTCGATCCATTTCCAATCCCCTATTCCTACCCTTTCCTATACCCATACTGACCCTATTCTTTTCCTATCCTTATAAAACCTAATAAAATATTTATAAAAAAAAGAAAAAAGAATTCAAAGTCGCTCATCCAGAGAGGTGGAGCTCCTACATTGCGAGGGTTGAGAACTACCTGTGAGTCAACCAAGTTCGGGAAGATGATTGAAGGCTGCAACGCTGCTGTGTGTTTGCAGTCAAGCAACATTCGACACAGCAGAGAATTTGGTTGCACCAGCACCATTGGAGTCTATTGCTTATGCTAAACTAAAAAAAGTGCTCAAGGAACATTTTGAGCTGAAGTTTTCAGTCATCACTTGGCGACACGCCTTTGAACAGCGGGACCAGTGTCCCGGGGAGTCTGCCGCAGATTTCATAGCTGCTCTTTGCCAAGCTGTGAGGCCGTGCGAAATCAAGGACCATAAAGAATGGCTATGAGACCATTTAGTTTGTGGTCTGAGGAGCCAAAAGATTTTTGCTAGAGAAACTGTCTCCTTTCAAGACACCTTGAGGGAGATAACGGCCGAAGAAGCAGCAGGTGGAGCTGTTAAAGCCTTGTGACTCTCCAAGAACCCTCCTTGCTTGGACACAGTCCATCAAGAGGACACCAAGAGGGTTGAAGACTCCGAATCAGACCACGAAGTCAATCGGTTGCAGCAACCTCCAGAAAGAAGGCATCAAAGGCAACCTGACAAGACAGTTCCCTTCTCTCAGTATTTCGGGTGTGGAGGCTGCCATAAATGGGCCGACTGCCGGTTCTGCACCACAACTTGCCAGGTGTGTGGCAGGCAAGGCCACATCGCTGCCATTTGTTTGGGTCACAGAAAAGAACGTCCAGCAGAAGAGTTGCCTCGGAAAGGTACCGGGGTCCCCAGTCAGAACAGGGTGGGTTTTTGCATGAATAGGAGGAGTGTCTTTAGGACAGGTGCCCATTGCCCACTCAAGAAGAAGCTACACCTCGAAGTCAAGTTGCAAGGGGTTCCTTTCAACAAGGAGTTGGGCACAGGTTCAGCTCTGTCAATAATCTCCCAAAGCACACTGAAGCAGATTTGTTGTAGAAGCAGCCAACGAGTTAAGCTCAGGTCATCAAACCACATTTTAACAAACTTCCAGAATTCCCAGGTCAGTATCAAGGGGGAGGCCACACTTGGGGTGCAGTTCAGGAACTTCAAAGGCCCTTTGGATGTCGTAGTTGTTGAGGGCAACCGTACTAGCCTAATTGGGCTTGATTGGTTTGATGCTTTGGAAATTCAGGTGACTGGGTTAAACAGTTTGCAGACGGAGAGCCTTTTGGAGGTGTGTAAAGAGTTTGCTGATGTTTTCAGCCCAGAGTTAGGGGCATACAAAGGGCCTCCAATTGCTCTAAGGTTAAATCCCTCTATTGCACCAATAAGGATTAAGCCTCGTCGGGTGCCCTTTGCTCTCAAGCAGAGAATAAATGCTAAGCTGGACAAATTGTTGCAGCAAGGCATTTTGGAACCCATGGACAGCAGTCCATGGGAAACTATCATTATCATGTCACTTAAGGCTAATGGGGAAGTCCACATTTGTGCTGACTATAAATGCACATTAAACAAAGCTCTCCAGCAGCACTCCTATCCAGTGCCTGTAGTTAGCCATATTCTAGCGTCTCTACAGGAAGGTCGCATTTTCACAAAATTAGATTTGGCCCAGGCCTATCAGCAGCTGCCGGTGGACGACGCCACAGCAGAGGCCCAAACCATTGTGACTCACTGGGGAGCCTTCAAAGTGCAAAGGGTACAGTTCGGGGTGAATGTAGCCCCTGGCATCTTTCAGAGTGTGATGGAACACATGCTCTGCAACATTCTGGGTGTATGTCCATATTTCGATGATGTCCTCATCGCTGGGGAATCAGTTGAAAACCTGTCTGATAGGCTCCGGGCCATTTTGCAGCCTTTTCGCAAAGAGGGGCTAAAGCAAAAACAGGAGAAATGCAAAATTGGAGTCACTTCCACAGAATTCTGGGGGTTTCGTATAGATGACGAAAGCATCCATCCTGCTGAATCCAAGCTCAAAGCAATTCAGCAGGCACCCAGTCCCAAGACAAAGGGAGAGCTTCAAGCTTTCCTGGGACTCCTTAATTTCTACCATGCTTTCCTCCCCCACAAGGCCACAGTGGCAGAGCTGCTACAATGGCTCTTGGACAAACAGACCCCATGGAAGTGGACAAGTGTCCACGAGAGGAGTTTTGCTGTGGTTAAAGCATTGTTGTCCTCTAATGCAGTGTTGGCTAATTTCAATGAGCAGTTGCCAGCAGGATCAGGGCTGTCTTAAGTCACCTCAGGGCTGATGGGACACAAGTCCCTATAACCTATTGCTCCAGGACTCTTTCTGCTGCTGAACGCAATTATGCGCAAATAGATAGGGAAGCATTGGCCACTGTGGCTGGCATCAAGACGTTTCATGACTTTTTGTATGGCTGCCATTTCACGGTCTTCACTGACCACAAGGGGTTGTTCACTATGAACAAACAGATACCCCAAATCATCTCCTCTAGAATGTTGAGGTGGTCAATATTTCTATCTGCTTATGATTATTGCCTGGTTCACAAACCAGGTAGAGAAATGGGCCATGCATACAGCCTTAGTAGGCTGCCCTTACAGCAATTAGAACCAGATCCTGTACCGGCCAACCACATCCTGTCTATCCAGAGTTTGCCGGAATCTCCCCTCAATGCAGGGGATGTTGCTGCAGAAACAGTTACTGACAACATGTTAACTTGTGTATTGAACTGGGTCCTCACAGGCTGGCCTAACCTGTGTCCTGGCACTAACTTCCAGAGTTTCTGGAAAAGGAAGCATGAGTTATCCACCTTTAAGAGTTGTATCCTGTGGGGAAGCAGGGTAGTGATTCCGATCTCACTGAGGACTAGAGTCCTCGATGTTCTGCATGAGGGACATCCGGGCATAGTCCGGATAAAGGCATTCACGCGTAACTACCTCTGGTGGCCTGGACTTGATAAAGACATTGAGGCCCAGGTCCACAGGTGTCACATTTGCCAGCAGTCCTGGCCAGAAATGCCACAGGCTCCTGTACATAGATGGGAGACCACACAAGCCCCTTGGTTGAGAATTCACATCAGCTTCGCTGGCCCCTTTCAGGGGAAACTCTTCCTCATTGTTGTGGACAGTCACTCTAAGTGGCTGGAAATCATTCCAGTGTCCACTATGATGACTGCCAGAACCATCCAGGTTTTGAGGGGCATCTTTGCAATGCATGGACTCCCAGATGTCACCGTCTCCAACAACGGAGCTCAATTTACTTCCTCAAAGTTTCAGTCCTTTTTAAGGGCAAATATGATTAGGCATGCCACATCAGCTCCATTTCACCTGGCGTCTAATGGCCAAGCGGAATGCATGGTTTGCACAACAAAGGAATCCTTGAAAAGGATAACCCATGGAAACTGGCATCATAGGTTGGCAGATTTCCTCATCGGACAATGCACAATGCCTTGCATGTCTACGGGCAAGAGCCCAGCTGACCTTCGATGGGATCGCTGTCTCATCACGAAGCTGGATAGCTTATACCCTGATAGTATTGCATCGCAGGTGCCGCAGCCTAAGGCACCGAGGCAATTGCAAGTGGGTGATCCGATTTGGGCACGCAATTATGAACCAGGGGCACTGTGGGTGGTAGCAGTGGTTTGCAAGGTGACAGGGCCACTCTCATATGAAGTGGCCCTGGAAGACGGTCATGTGCTCCGTAGGCACATTGACCAGCTGGGTTGGAGGCTGCCACACCACTCTTCCACTCCTGACTCTGCTCTCGGGGGGGGGGGGAGGATCACAATCATGAATCTGAGTCTCTCAGCGAAAGTGGGACATTGCATTCACAGAAGGGGGTTTTTGCCAACAAGGCAGCTCCTAACTCTGGCACTGTGTCCATGGGACATTGCGCTCAACTGGCTTTTCATGCTGCTACTACCTCAGGCATTGCGCCAATGGGACATTGCTCCCAATTGGCTTCTTACGCCGATCAGGTGGATTCCACTCCACCACGGAACTTTGGTTTGGGCCTATCGGAACAGGCTGGCCAACCACAAATGAACAAAGGCTCAGGTCTATGGGATAGGCCAGCCTTCACGAATCGGCTTCACCCATATCAGACAGGTCCAATCTGCTGAGCCTGGCTGGCGAGTTTGCAGATCAGGAACTAGCTGCAGCTCCGAGATGTTCGGAGCAGGCCAAAGGCCCACCAAAGTTTTTAAAGGACTACATGAGGTTTCTGTCATTGCAAGCTTAAAATGCTTATGTATTTTTATTGCAAACTGAAATGCTTATATATGTTCCTTTGAAATTGAAATGCCTATGTACTAAAATGCTATGTAGGTCTGTGAAATGGAAATGCTTATATGTTCCTTACAACTGGGTTTGTTTTGATATTATTATTTCTAACAAGTGTGATGATAGACTTGTGTATCACTGAGTGTCATTGTGCTTTTGAATGTGTGTACTATTGAACAACAAGAAATATGGTGTATGTGTTAAAGAACCAGGAGGGGAGGGGAGGGGAGCTTTACTTATGAAACAGGTGCAGGGAGCTGCACTGGAACTGTTAGCAGACCATGTGGCCTGCTAGCCAGATTTGCTGTCTGCAAGGTTAATCAGTATGCATTTGAACGAGAGAATATGATGCATTCATTGGCTGACACCGTCTCAAGCTGAATTTATAAATAGGGGCGGAGCCATCTTTGTTTGAGTTCTGTTTTGTCTTCAGTAAAGAAGTACCTGTTTACTACTCCTGCCTCTTCAATGCTGAACCCAGCAGAAAACAGAACATTGTCTATCCCATCTTTTTCCAGCTTACCAAGGAGTAGGTTGTGGTCTACTTTATCAAATGCCTTACTGAACTCTAAATATACTACATCCACAGTGTTTTGCTGGTCTACTAATTTAGTCACTTTATCAAAGAATGAAATAAGATTGGTTTGGCATGATCTGTTTTTAATAAACCTATGTTGGCTACTAGTTATAACTTTATTTGCTTCTAGTTGTTCGCAGATCTGTTTTTTTATTATCTTTTCTAGGATATTCCCAGGTACTAATGTTAAACTGATTGATCTATAGTTTCCTGGGTCCATTTTTTTTCCCATTCTTGAAGATGGGAACATCAGTCCTTTTCCAATCAGATATTTCCCCAATGCTCCAGGATTTTTGAAAGATATGGTGCAATGGTTCTGAGATAACATCTGAAAGTTTCTTCAGATCTCTGGGATGTAATTTGTCAGGTCCCACTATTTTATATTTGCCAAGGTGTTCTCTTACCATTTTCTTGCTCATTTTAATTTTTGTTTCTAGTTTGTCTTTTGCAGTGGTTTTTTTTGGTATGTTGGGTTATAGTTTCTTTTTGTATGTCATACCCACCCTCATGTACTATTGCTTCTAGTTCACCCTGTTTGTTCCCCAAGCTTTGAGCATTTGTATATAAGCATTTAAGACTTATGCCTGTCTGTGGGTATGTTTCCTGCATTTTCTGGTTGTTGTTTGAGTTTTTTCCTCATCACTGCCTACCTCATTGTTTGATTTGTTTTCTTGGGATTTATGATTGGTTTTGGATTCTAGAGATTCTAAAGATTGGTCACCCTTCCTGATGAGTTGGGCCAGTCTTTTTCCAAGTACATTTTCCCTTGTTTTCGTGAGATGCAGCCCATCCCTTGCCAAGAGTCTTTCATGTAGGAAATGCAGTCCATGATCCAGGAGACCAAAGTTTTCTTGGCAACATGAACCCTTTAGCCAATGGTTTATTTCTAGAATTATTTTTTCCCTCAATTGGTGTTGAGCTTTCATTGGGAGTACTGATGAGAACACTACTTGTGCTCCTAGTTTTTTAACTTTATTGCCTAGTTGTTTATAATATCTCGCCATTGTACTCAGGATCTTTGTGGTGTCATTTGTTCCAATGTGGAGGAGGAGGAAGGGGTAGAAATCTGTAGGCCTAATTATTTTGGTTAGGTTCTCAGCCACATCTTTGATTTTTGCTCCAGGGAGACAACATATCTCCCTGGATTGTATGTCCAGGCTGCAGATGAATGATTCTGTTCCTTTGATGATAGAATCTCCTACTACCAACACTTGCCTTCCTTTTTGGGGGGCTGCAATCTGGGGTGCTTTTCTGTTTATCTCAGGTATGTTTATTGATGTGACTTTTTTAGGGATATTTGAAGTTGTTTCTTTGCTAGGTGTCTGCATGTTTTCTTTGAGAGGGAGGTTGTGGGTCTGCATATTTCCATCTAAGGGGGGAGAAATCGATTGCTCAGTATTAATGGGGCTGCTTCTGGTTGGGCTGGATTGGGCACAAGGAGTTTGTTAATTATATGCTGCTTCTTTCTTTGAGTATTATGTTTCCTTCAATGTGTGACATTACTCCATTTGTCTTCATCCAAGAGTTTATCAGTAGAGTCAAATTCTCTGGGAGTTATTTGTTCATTATTTGGTTTGGTTTGGGTAGAGTTTTCTTTTGTACATTGGGGTTTGGTTAGAGTTGCCTCTAAGGCCCTTATTTTTTCCTCTAGTACAGACATTTCAAACACAAGGCCTATGGGCCGGATCCAGCCTGCAGAGGGCCCAGATTTGGTCCCCAGGACTGTCCCAGAAATGGCAAGGAACTGGCCCTCACTGCCCCAGCCCTGGCCCACCCTAACCCAGCTGGGCACCCCCCCTCCAGCTCACACACATGAAATGGCCAGTGTTCGGGGGTTGGTGGTATGAAGCAGCAGCTACTCATTTGCCTTATCCTGCCCCTCCCAGCCTAACCATGCCACACCCTGCTTTGCTGGGCCTCTCCTTGTCCATCTCTGCTTTGCCAGGCCGTGCCTTTTCTTGCTCGGGCCATGGCGTTCTGTAAGCCTAGTGCCCCAGAGCATGCCTAGCCTGTGGGATGAAAGGTGCGGAGACGGGAGCTGCGGTGGCACAAGTCGAGCGTTGGCCACCCTTTCTGCCATGTGGTAGGGCTGGAGAGGGGAACATATACTCACACCGGGTGCAGAGCCATAGCCTGAAACTGCTGGTGGCCGGCAACATGTGGCGGCTGGAGAAAAAGGGTGAGAAGGAGGAGAAAGCAGGAAAGGTCTCTCTCTCTCTCTCTCTCTCTCTCTCTCTCTCTCTCTCTCCCTGTGTGTGTGTGTGTGTGAGAGAGAGAGAGAGAGGGGGGGGGAGGAAAAGGGAAGAGGAGGAGGAGGAGAGCTTACCCTTGCTCACCCCCTTTTTTAACCTCCTCCCACTCCATTCAGGTACTACTGGAGGAAAAAAGTGATGAGGGGTCTGATTTAAGTGCTAGCTTTTCTTGGCAATCTTTTCCCATCTAATTAGAGCATCTCTCATATAGAAAATTGCATATACTGCCATAATTGTATAGATAGGTCAGGATTTTCAAAGAAAGGCCACATGGTTTGCATGTTGCCGTCTGCCACTCACAATGAGCTTTGGAGTAGGCCAGAGGTAGAAAGCAACTACAGGAAATGAGTTTTCAACTTGTGAATCTCAGTCAAACTGAGTTCAGCTTGCCCTTTAAAGGATGGGTTTCAGGTCTGGATGGAGACAAGTTTGTTCCTGACCCACACTGGTGTGTCATCTTGGTACAACCAAAACTTACTTCTTCCTTTGCAGCTTTTCCTACTTTCTGCAGTTTGGAGGCTGTAAAGAATGGCCTACTTTGGATGATATAATAGTAAGGTGACCAACTTTTTTACAATGAAAAGGAGGACACAAATAAATTAAAGAAAAAAAATGTAAATAAAAAAAACATTTTATTCATTGCAACAATAATACAGACAACTTGTATGTGCAAAGTTTGCCAGCCGGGTGTTTTGGCATGCTCAGCAGCAATTCCTATTGGCTTTCGAAAGCCAATAATGGGAGTAGCACAGCTCATGCAAAAGTTGAAAAAAAACCATTTCATCTTTAATTATCAAATATAGAAACTCCCAATTCTGCCATCTCTGGATTCTGCCATAAGAGGGAGAGAAGGGGGAGAACAAAGGGGCTTTATGGCCCTCACTTCCTTCAGTACACTTCAAAGGGCTGAATGTTGAATGTGTGTTTATTGTAACCTCGAAGTGTTAGCATACCAAAGGAGAGTATTTGCCTTTCATGTAGTTATCTGAAGTCTCCATCCAGACGGAAGAAAGAAGAAAAGGGGTGGAATTGTGATACTTGAAACTATCACTGGAAGGGGGGTTGATTGGGTGGGACTACTGGGGAACCCCTTAAAACCTTGAATGGGAGAGCTTGAACCCCAAGTCCTGTCTAGCATGCCTGCAACCACTTCTCTTAATAAAGGATTCCTGTTGGAAGAATTATTCCAAGAGTTCTGTCTTCTTAAGATGCAAAGTGGGGTGGGTCCTTACATTAGACAGGACTTGCAAAATTAATCCACCTGGAAGGGAGACCCTTGCCGGGGGATTTTGCAAAAATTTACCATGTCAGACAACGAAGCAAGAGAGGGGGAAAACTCCCTGGAAAGAGAGCCGCTGACCCAGTTGGAACCTTGCCAGATGTTGGAATCCGAGAGGCCAGATTCCTCAGGAGAAGAAGTGGTGGAGACACAGGACCACAAGCCTCGCTGGTCGATGGGCGTTGGAAAGAAAAGTGAGTGGGGAAAGGAATCAAGAAAGGTGACCCTGAGACGGGGACCAAGCAACCAGAATGGAAGCAGGAGATGGAGAAATCCCTGCACGCAAGTGAAGAGGGAGGAATATGGGCAGGACATTCCCAGCGACAAAGCCCGCATCCGGATCGTGCAATCTGCCCTGGATGGACCAGCTGCGGATTGGGTAGTGAACTTGCATGACTCCAATGCCCCAGAACTCAGTAACTTCAACCGTTTCATGTCCTCTTTGAGAAGACGATTTGAAGACCCCCTGGCTGATCGCAAAGCCCGTGAAAGAATAACAACGATGAGGCAGGGCAAACGCCCAGTGGCTGAGTATACCAAGAATTCCGGGCCATTGCCAGCAAACTGAATTGGCCAGAAGACATCCTCCTTGGCCATTTCAAAGACGGACTAAACTATGATCTATATGATGCTTGCCTGCCCCGAGGGGACCCACATCGACTTGAGGAATGGTACGTCTTGGCAGAGGAAGCAGAGATCGACATATTGAAGAGGCACCGCCGAAGAAAACAATGGAGCCGCCCCCCGCCTGAGCTGACACACCAACCGGTGAAATCATCGGATACAGCCAAGAAGCAAATGGGGTGTTTCAAGTGCGGAAGAGAAGGGCATCGAGCTGTAGAATGCCACTCAAAGGCCCCCCAGCACAACCCAGACAGATCCCCAATCAACAAACCCAGAGAGTATTCAGCTAAGCCAAAAGAAACAGCCATGAGAATGATGGAAATTGCAGAAACCCCCACCTCTGCTCACCAAGGGGAAAGAACTCCAGCCTACACCACAGGGACGGTGGATGCCTCAGATGACAGCTCGGAGGGCGAACCCCTGGTAAGTGGATGCATCACACCCATCTTCAAAACAGTGACTATATTAATCCCCCCCATGCCCGAAGCTGTGAAGGTGAAAGCCTTAATAGACTCTGGCTGCACCCGCTGCCTCATTAGCCCAACACTAGTGGGGAATCTGGGCATCCCATCCAGGAGACTGGAACAACCAATCTCATTTGGCCAGCTAGATGGATCCATAGCAGGGGGGATGCCAGCTACCCTAGCCACTCTGCCAATACACCTCTCCCTGGGCAACCATGAAGAGGACTTAACGTTTGTGGTGACCCCAGGTATGGAATGCCCAATGATTCTAGGGATGGAATGGTTGAAAAAATGGAACCCCTGGGTAAATTGGAGGACGACAGAAATCAAATTCCCGAAGGGGGACCCTATGGACTTAAAACCCCAAGGGAGGCTACCAGAATCAAGAATAGAAAAAGCATCCATAGGAGAGGAAAAAAGATTAACAGAAATACCAGAGGAATATAGGGACCTTGCTGAAGTCTTCAGTGAGGAGAGGGCGAATGAGCTTCCCCCCCACCGACCCACAGACTGTACCATTGAATTCAAGCCTGGGGCAAAACTCCCGAAGCCCAGATTATACTCCATGAGCCCAAAGGAGAAGGAGGAAATGGAAAGATTTATAAAAAAAAACCTGGAGAGAGGTTTCATTGAGCCAGCCAAGCCTAAAGTGGCTGCCCCGGTCCTTTTTAGAGAGAAGAAGGATGGCTCTTTACGTTTATGTGTGGATTATAGGGCCCTAAATACAATCAGTGAAAGCAACCTATACCCGCTGCCCCTCATGAAAGACATGCTGTCACACCTATCGAAAGGGAAAATTTTTTCTAAACTAGACCTAAGGGAAGCTTACTATCGCGTGAGAATCAAGGAAGGGGACGAATGGAAGACTGCATTTAACTGCCCCATGGGGTGCTATCAATTCAAAGTCTTGCCATTTGGATTACAAGGGGGCCCTGCAGTCTTTATGCAATTAATCAATGACGTTCTAAGGGAGCACCTATTTAAGGGGGTCCTTGTTTACTTGGACGACATTCTTATCTTTACTGAAACAAAAGAAGAACACGTCAAACTTGTCAGAGCGGTTTTAAAGAAGCTGCGAGCCGCTCACCTATATGCCAAACTCTCAAAATGCGAATTCCACCAGGAAAGGATAGACTACCTAGGCTATCGCATATCCCCACAGGGCATTGAAATGGACCCGAGAAGGTCAAAGCAGTACTAAATTGGGCACCACCCCGCACAAGAAAGCAACTACAAAGTTTCCTGGGCTTTGCAAATTTTTACCGCCAATTCATCCCCTCATTTGCACAGATAGCCTTGCCCCTCACTAACTTACTAAAAACGAAGGGAACATCCTCAGTAAAACCTAGCCAGCCACTAACATGGACAATGGAGTGCCAAGCAGCGTTTGAGAGACTAAAGAGACTTTTTTCTGCCGAACCAGTACTAAGGCACCCAGATATGGACAAGCCCTTCATAATACAGGCAGATGCAAGTGATGTGGCAGTGGGGGCTGTGCTATTACAAGAAAATGATGATGCAGTATTGCAACCCTGTGCATATACATCCAAGAAACTCACGGAAACAGAACAGCGCTGGCCCGTATGGGAGAAGGAGGCTTATGGGATACGTTGGGCATTACTCACGTGGCGACAGTTCCTGGAAGGCAACAAAATCCCCTTCCAGGTGTGGACTGATCACAAAAATTTAGAAGCCCTGAAAACTTCCAGGAAACTCAATCCCAAACAAGCCCGCTGGTCCCAGCATTTTCACCAATTCCAATTTAAGCTCAAACATTTACCAGGAAGAAAGAACTTCCTGGCAGATGCACTATCTCGCATGCCCCAATATAACAGCGCACGAACCACAGACTCTAGACCAATAATGGCAGAGTCACAACTGGCAGCACCAGTAACCACAAGAACCCAAGCCAAAATAAAACCACAACTGGACAGCCAAACTGGGATTGAATTCAGAAAAAGTTTGGAAACAGATGACTGGTTCCAGAAAAACAAACATGTGTGCACAATGAGAGACGGGTTGCCTTGGGTAGGGGAAAAGTTATATATACCAACAACTCAAAGACTAACTTTCATGCACCTTTGCCATGACACAAAATCAGCAGGGCATTTTGGATTTGTAAAAACTTTACACTTAATTAAACGGCAATTTTGGTGGCCATCAATAAAAAAGGACATAGAAAGTTATGTTGCCAGCTGCCCAACCTGTGCATCAGCAAAGAGGTTGCAAGGGAAATCGCCAGGGCTATTACAACCAGTGGCAAGTCCCTCAGCCCCCTGGAGGGAAATAGCCATGGATTTTATAGTGGAATTGCCAGAAAGCAATGGGAATACTGTTATCTGGACAGTCACGGACCTATTTTCCAAACAGGTGCACTTTATCCCTTGCCAAAAAATTCCCACTGCAAAGGCCTTAGCAAAACTTTTCATCCAGCACATTTACAGATTGCACGGGGCACCCCAACGCATCATCTCTGATAGGGGAGTGCAATTTACGTCTGCATTTTGGAAGGAATTTTTATCCCTCTTAGGGACCACTCAGGGATTGACATCTAGCCACCACCCTCAAGGAGATGGACAAGCGGAACGCTGCCAGTCGGTACTTGAGCAATATTTGAGATGTTTTTTAAATTTCCAACAGAGTGATTGGACGGACTTACTTCCTTTTGCAGAAGTTGCCTACAATAATGCAGTCCACTCCAGCACAGGCTACACTCCTTTTCAAATAGCCAACGGTCAAAGTTTCAACCCTATGCCAGAGTTAACCCCAAAAGAACCAACGATCCCTTCACTGAAAGAATGGATGGAAAACCTACAAAACACCTGGCCAATAGTCAGAAAATCACTAGATGAAGCTAGGCGGGCATACAAAGCACAAGCCGATAAAAAAAGGGTTGAGCCTACACCATTCATTATAGGAGAAATGGTGTACTTATCTACAAAATACCTAAAGTCCCTACAGCCCTGTAAAAAACTTGGACCAAAATATATAGGACCTTTTCCAATTAAAAGAATCATAAATCCAGTAACAGTAGAATTGGAATTACCCAAAAACCTCAGGCAAATACACCCAATTTTTCATTGCAGCTTGCTGAAAAGAGAGCATCAGTCACATCTACGGCCAAAAATCCCCCCACCACCACCTCCACTCATGGTGGAGGGTGAACAACACTTCGAAATAAAGGAAGTCCTGGATTCTAGGAGATATCATGGGGCAACTCAGTACCTAGTTGCCTGGAAACACCTCCCTGCCTCACAAAATGAGTGGGTCCATAAACGTCATGTCAGAGCCCCGAAGCTATTGAAGAAGTTTCACACAGAGTATCCTAACAAGCCTGACTAAATTTTATACTTATGTTTTCTTTCAGGTGGATCTCTCTTATTGTTAAGAGGGGCCGGATGTCAGAATCCAATTATATTTCATCTTTAATTATCAAATATAGAAACTCCCAATCCTGCCATCTCTGGATTCTGCCATAAGAGGGAGAGAAGGGGGAGAACAAAGGGGCTTTACGGCCCTCACTTCCTTCAGTACACTTCAAAGGGCTGAATGTTGAATGTGTGTTTATTGTAACCTCGAAGTGTTAGCATACCAAAGGAGAGTATTTGCCTTTCATGTAGTTATCTGAAGTCTCCATCCAGACGGAAGAAAGAAGAAAAGGGGTGGAATTGTGATACTTGAAACTATCACTGGAAGGGGGGTTGATTGGGTGGGACTACTGGGGAACCCCTTAAAACCTTGAATGGAAGAGCTTGAACCCCAAGTCCTGTCTAGCATGCCTGCAACCACTTCTCTTAATAAAGGATTCCTGTTGGAAGAATTATTCCAAGAGTTCTGTCTTCTTAAGATGCAAAGTGGAGTGGGTCCTTACAACGCCGTTCTGAGCGTTCTATGAGGGGAAAAAAAGCCCTGCAGATTAGTCTTCAAACATCGAAAAGGAGGACATGAAGGAGGACACTTTTTGAGGAGGACAGAACTTACAAAAGGAGGACTGTCCTCCCTAAAGGAGGACGGTTGGTCACCTTAATAATGGTCCTGTTTTGGATTGCCATTATTGCTAGGAATTGTCAGCTTACTACTAACATAAGTGGGAAAGTTTTCAAAATTTAATGCATGAGGCTTGGTGCTTTTCAAAATATAGTCGTGGTGGTAAAGTGAGGTTTCTCTGTGACTATTTCACAGTGGAGGTATTTTTTTTAAAAAAGGAACCTTTAGTGCCCTGCTATTTTGCTTTTAATTTTAGCTCTCTAGAAACTTTTTTACATATACTGATAACTGGTAGGCTGGTTTCCAAATAGCAATTTGGGTCTGAGATCCCTGGCCTAGATCCTTTTAAATTGGAGAACTGAATCTGTTTAACTATTGGAGGTAAAAGAGTAGAGAAAGTGAGCAGGAACCAATGCACTTATCAGAGCTATTAATGTAAGATTCAAAGTAAGTAAAAGTATCTTCTGTTGGCTTACTTACCATTTACACCTGGATTTTAATCCTTTGCTTGAGTAGCCTTATGGGTAGATATTTCTTTCTAAAAAAAACTCTACTAACACTTTCTGGTAGCCAGCAATAGGCTTTGTCACCTTTGTTTTTCTGAAGCAATTGGTCACTAAAGAGAAACATCATGACATCATTTCTTCAGGCAACCTTAGAGGTAGAGGATTCTCCCCCTCTGAAAACTGTAGGGATGGGGTAACTTGGCACCATTTCTCCTCTTCCATGAATGCCAAAACAACTGGACTGGTTTGTGAAGTAATTCAGGAGCAGTCAGGGACATTTTCACTTCTGGCTTATTTCAAAATTCATTCTTCTGACTCTTACACTTACAATGCTTAAAGGGATATTGGGCTAGTCTCTACTGGATGCACAAATAAAGACTATTGGTCAGTTTATATATCTTAAGACTATTTTCGCTGACTGGATACTCCATGAAAACAAAAGATGGAGGAGGGAACTAGACATAAAGCCATACCAGACTTAATTCTTACTAATAGAGAAAAAGTGATAGAGGGAGTTGAAATTACCCGAACCTTGGGTGAAAGTGACCACATCATATTGGAATTTAATATAATGCAAACATTATATTAAATAGAAATAGAAAACAATCCAACCAGGGTATTAAACTTCAAAAGAACTGATTTTAACAAATTCAATGAGAATCTAGGAAAGATTCCATGGATGAAAATCCTAAAGGGGAAAACAATCCAAGAAGCATGAGAAACTCTGAAAAATGTAATCATAAAAGCCCAGATCAGCACAATACCACTGAAAAAGAAAAACAAGAAATTCAAGAAGAAACCAGCATGGCTGCACAAAGATCTCTCTGACAAACAAAAAGACAAAAAGGACAGATACAAAAAATGGAAAGAGGGGCACATAACTAAGGCCGATTATCAGCAGACAGCCAGAACATACAAAAATGAAGTCAGGAAAGTAAAGGCTCAGAATGAGCAAAGACTTGCAACAGAAATCAAGGATAATAAAAAAAAGTTTCTTCCAATATATTAACAACAAAAAATCAAGGAAACGGTAGGTCACTAAAGAGAGAAGATGGCAAGGAAATAACAGGCAACAGGGAGAAAGCAGAGCTGCTTAACTCATACTTTGCATCAGTCTTCACACAAAAAGAAACTATAACCCAACATATCAAAAAAACCACTGAAAAAGATAAACTAGAAAAAAAATTAAAATAAGCAAGAAAATGGTAAGAGAACATCTATCCAATCTTGACGAATATAAAATACTGGGACCTGACAGATTACATCCCAGAGTTCTGAAGGAACTGGCAGATGTTATCTCAGGACCATTGCACATATCTTTCAAAAATCCTGGAGCATTGGGGAAATATCTGAGGATTGGAAAAAGGCTGATTGGTTCCCATCTTCAAAAAAGGAGAAAAAATGGACCCAGGAAACTACAGACCAATCAGTTTAACATCAATACCTGGGAATATCCTGGAAAAAATAATAAAAAAAAACAGGTCTGCGAACAACTAGAAGCAAACAAAGTTATAATTAATAGCCAGCATGGTTTTGTCAAAAACAGATCATGCCAAATCAATCTTATTTCATTCTTCGATGAAGTGACTAAACTTAATAGACCAGTGAAATATGGTCAATGTAGTATATTTAGACTTCAGTAAGGCATTTGATAAGGTAGACCACAATCTACTCCTTGGTAAGCTAGAAAAAGATGGAATAGACAACATCACCACCAGATGGATCTGTAGCTGGCTGGCAAACTGTATTCAATGAGTAGTCCTCAATGACATTACATCCACGTGAAGAAAAGTAAGCAGTGGGGTACCACAAGGTTCCATCTTAGGTCCAGCACTCTTCAATATGTTTGATGAGGGAATTGAAGGGGATGACACCAAACTGATAGGAGTAACCAACACCCCAGAAGACAAACTCAGGATCCAAAAAGACCTCGACAAACTTGAACAACAAAATGGCATTTTGTCCAACAAAATGAGTTTCAATGTGGAGAAAAGCAAAGTTTTACATTTAGGCAGGAAAAATCAAAGGCACAAGTACAGACTAGGCGAGACCTGGCTCAAAAACAGTAACTGTGAGAGGCACCTTGGAATCCTAGTGATGATCACTTGACTATGAGTCAGCAATGTGCAGCAGCAGCCAAAAAAGCTAATAAAATCCTGGGTTGTATAAACAGAGGCATAGAATCAAAATCACATGAAGTATTAGTACTGCTTTATAAAACCCTAGTAAGACCATACCTGGAATACTGCAGCCAATTTTAGTCACCATATAACCAAAAATAGTTTGAAAATTTGGAAAAAATTCAGAGAAGAGCAACTAAGATAGTCAAAGACCTGGAGACTAAAATATATGAAGAATGGCTGCAGGACTTGGGTCTGGGTAGTCTAATGAAAATAAGAAATAGGGGAAACATAATAGCAGGGGCTGCCACAAAAAAGAGAGGGTCACATTATTCACCAAAGCACTAGAGGGCAGGACAAGAAACAATGGTTGGAAACTGAACAAAGAGAGAAGCAATCTAGAATTAAGGAGAAACTTCCTTTCAGTGAGGACAATTAACCTGTGGAACAACTTGCCTCCAGAAATCGTGGGCACTCCATCATGGAGATTTTTAAGAAGAGGCTAGACAGCCATTTATCTGAGATGGTATAGGTCACCGGTTGGCAACCTGTGGCTCCGGAGCTGCGTGTGGCTCTTTGAGCCTTCTCCTGCAGCTCCCAGCCTCCTCTGCCACTTGTGCTTCCCTACTTCCCTTCCCTTCTCTCTCTCTCTCTCTCTCTCTCTCTCTCTCTCTCTCTCTCTCTCTCTCTCTCTCTCTGTGAGTGTGTGTGTAAAAAAGAAAGTGGCCTCATGCTGTTCCAACAAGCTTATTAGGCAGGGCTCCTCCCTTTGCTGCATCTCTGCAGGAAGCAGGAAGGGTAGGAGAGAGCCAGCCCAATAATGTGTGTCAGCTTGCTGGAGAAGAGCCTGAAGCCAGTTTGCCAGGTGAGCAGAAGATCAGACAGAGGGAGGGGGGAGAGAGGGAGAGAAGAAAGAGAGAGAGCAAGAAAGAGAGAGGGGGGAAGGGGGAGAGAGTGGGAGAGGAAAGAGAGAGAGGGAGAGGGAGGAAAGAGAAAGAGAGAGGAAAGAGAGAGAGAAAGGGAGAGGAAAGAAGGAGAAGAAAGAGAGAGAGGGGGAGAGGGAAGAGAGAGAGAGAGAGGAAAGAAAGAGGGAAAGAGAGGATGGGAGAGAGAGGGAGAGAAAGAGTAAAAGAGAGAGAGGGAAAGAGGGGGAGGAAAGAGAGAGGGGGAGGAAAGAAAAAGAGATGAGAGAGAGAGAGAGGAAAGAGAAAAGGAGAGAAGAAAGAGGGGGGAAAGAGAGAAAGAGAGAGAGGGAGAAAGAGAGGGAGAGGAAAGAGAAAGAGAGAAAAGAGAAAGAGAGGGAGGGAGAGAGAGGAGAGAAAAAGAGAGGGAAAGGGGGAGGAAAGGGAGAGAGAGAGGAAAGAGAAAGAGGGAGAGAAAAAGAGAGAGGAAAGAGAAAGGGGGGAAGAGAGGGAGGAGAAAAAGAGAGAGGAAAGAGAGAAAGAGAGAGGCACAGCAGCCTCTATTTCTTTTTAATTAAACTCTTCAATCAAGGTCTCCACCCCTTGTGTGTACGCATGCCTGCAAGCACAAGTTTTGCAGCTCCCAGTGTTTTGTTTTCTTTGGGAAACCGGTCCAAGTGGCTCTGAGTGTTTAAGGTTACAGACCCCTAGTATAGGTTCTCCTGCTTGAGTGGGGGGGGGGGGCTGGACTAGAAGACTCCCAAGGTCTCTTCCAGTTCTATTCTATTAAAAAAAAAAGTTAGTGCAGAATTCAGGATAATTTGTAAAGTTCAGAAGGAAGGCCAAAACAAAACAGCTGCAATGAGAAAATCGCTGTTCATGTGTGTGTTCTGATTCCTTTTGAAAGCTATGTTTTTGTGCAATTCGGTTTACCATACTTAAGAAAACTCTAACAGGCCACGCTCCCTTTTTTGGAACTGGAGTTTTTTAAAACGGATTATGGTATCTCTATTTTTATAATTCTCTGTAGTATAGGTCTCGCTTAGTGACGTTGCGCAAAAGGCGTACCCCTGCGGCTCTACAGACTAGCCGCCATTTTGTTTGAGGTACGTCAGCGTACGCGATCGGCTTATCGCAACGTTCATTCAATTTAAGATCCGAAACTGGGGGAAAGGATAGAGCGGCTATGTCTGCTTTCTCAGAATCGGCGCTGGAGAGGAAATTGTCGGAGCTAAGCAATTCTCAGCAAAGTGTCCAGACACTGAGCCTGTGGCTCATCCATCACCGAAAACATTCACCGCTCATTGTCACCGTCTGGGAGCGCGAACTGCGCAAAGGTGAGGGACGAATGGGTGATCTAAGGGGAGTCGGCTGCCCGAGCTCAGCCCGCGCCCCCTCTCTCAGAGGGGGGCTGAATTTCCCTCTGTGGATAAAGGAATTATTGGTATAGTGCTCGTTTGGTCGATTTGAGTCCTCGAGGGCTGTCCGCCGCGGCCTAGTGATGACACGGAGGGATCAGAGAAGACGTGGGAAGAGAATGGAAAGACTGTCAGAGGTTGGCGCATCTTCTGGTCTGGGCCTTTTTCCCCCCAGGGATAGGGAGCGGGATGTCACAAGGCCATGAGGAAGAGGAGACATAGTGGAGAAAGATTTTTCTTGCTCATGCCGGGAAGCCTTCCTAACAGCCTTATTAACAGTAGGATTTCCTTCTTTAATCCCTGCTGCATGACAGTGATAAGAGAGAGTCTTGTCTACATGCGCTGAAATTAAAACAGCAGAGTGTCTTGTTGAGTTTATAGAAATTTAGAATATGAACTATACATGCGCCTACAACCTGAGGCCACTTTATTATCAATCCATTAAAGGAAAATTAAGTTAATATTGCATAGGGTGCTGCGGGAAAAAGTACAACTTGTTTTGGAAAAGATTCGTTTTTACATTCTGATAGGCTAAAGTTTATATTGCGTTTGATTCTGTTAAATATTTGCTTAAAATAAGCTGTTTATGCAACTGTTAGGCTTAAAGGTTTCTTCCATGTGATAGGACAGAGAAAAAGTTGGAGGAGTGTTACCTGATAGCTTGGTAAGAAATATAAGTAGAACATCATAGATAATGATAAATATTTTCAGATAAGAGTGGAGGCACATGCTTGCTGGTGGATATTGATTCTTGCTTGTCTTAATAGAAGCAGCTGTATATTATTTCATTGAATATCTTATATCTTAATATAATAGAACATTGACAAGAATCTGAAGAAATTTGGCACATGCATAGCAAGTTGAAACATAATGGATGCTTTTTACAAAATGTGATAAGCAATAGTAATGAAAATACTTTGTTGAGAAAAAAAATACACCACCTTTAGTGTTCAAAATGTTAAACATGTCATTGCCTTAATTATAACTATAGCCAATATCATAATACTATTCTCATGTTGCAAATGGAGAAATTGAAATGAGAGTAGTAGCTCACTTAAAATTAAATCAGTTTTGCTCACCAAGCCAGATCAGTATTGATGTCAGGAATCAGAAGAGACAAGTTTAGCATCATTGCCAGGAAGTGAACATTATCCCATCATATATTTAATATTATTGAATTGACTTTATTGGAGAAACAAAAAAACTCTTCTAAGCATTTTTATATTATCTATTTACTAACCTCTATTACGCTTGAATCCAGCAGGATTGATAGCACATTTAAAAACCAGAACATCACAGTTTAAATTATCTGATAGCAGATAATGTAGACTCATTTGGAACTTTTCATTCTAACAAGATTTTTTTCTCGTAAATTGGAAAATCTGAAGGCATTGCATTCCAAAGTAATATTTTCACTGAAACATTCAATACTGCTGATCATTTGCATAATTTGTAACTAATCCAGAATAAAAGCAGAAATTGAAATGTTAAATTTTATTTAGATCAATTCAATTAGATGAAGGCATTTTGTAGATGAGTACTATAAGAAAGCCCATATATGTAGAATTCTTTTAAATCAGAAGGTGGAATCTGCAATATCTAAATCAGGGGTGTCAAACTGCCGGCCCATGGTCTGGACACATCATCCCAAAATTGCACCCATCCCATTGCCGGCAATGGAGAAAAAGCTCAGATACGTCACGAGTTTGACATGCCTGATCTAGATCAGGGCTTTTCAACCTTTTCACCCATTGTACCACTTTTAGGATATGGCAACATCCGACTACCACCAGTAGCCCAGCAAGGTGTCAAAAACCTGATGACCAAAAAAAAAAAAAAAAAGGAAAAATGTGATAAAGTTCAGGTACTCCTTGACTTATAACAGTTTGCTTAGTGACTATTTGAAGTTACAGTGGCACTGAAAAAAGTGCCCCCCAAGCCACAGCCAAGCAAGACACCTGCCTGCTCACCCAGCGGTGCTCTTTCTCCTGTCTGAGGTTTTCATTGTTGTGAGCATTTCTGTTGAGAATTGGTAGTGGGGTGGGGGGGGTTGGTTTTTATTCCCCCCGTCTGCTGGGTGGATGCAGCAGGTTTTGGTCACTTCACATGACCCGGGGACACTGACCGTCATAAATATGAATCAGTTGCCAAGCATCTGAATGTAAATCACAAGATCCTGGAAATGCTGCAACATTCCAGCTGATCGATGCTTCTTCTGGGTTCAGCAGAAGAACCAGGATCAGCGCCAAGCTCCAGCTGGACCCTGGCACTGATCCTGGCGCTTCCACTGAGCTCTGACAGCCCCGAAGAAGCACCGATGAGCTGGAAAGCGGCACTGATTCTGTTGTTTCCACTGAGCTCTGACAGCCCTGCAATTCCAGCCATCTCTCGCTCAGGCTTGTGTGGTGCTGCCACCAGTTCAGCTCATTCCCCTCCCCCCGCTACCACTTTTCTAGGATGGTCACATACAACCTGCTAGGTGCCAATATACCACAGGTGGTACCCGTAGCACTGGTTGAAAAGCCTTGAACTAGATGATTGTGTAATTAGCATAGATAAAATACTAGTAGTATAAAATAACTACTTCTATAGCTTGAATATATATGTGTATGTGTAGGTAATCCTCAATTTATGACTAGGATTTCTATTGCCAAGTGAGACAGTTAATGACCTTTGCCCCATTTTACAACCTTTCTTGCCACAGCTTTTAAGTGAATCATTACAGTGGTTAAGTTAGTAATATGGTTGTTAAGTGACTGGTTTCCCTATTGCCTTTGCTTGTCAGAAGGTCGCAAAAGATGATCACATGACCCCAGGATACTACAACCATCATAAATATGAACCAGTTGCCAAGTATCTGAATTTTGATCACATAAACATGGGGATTCTACAATGGTCACAAGTATGAAAGTGGTCATGTCACTTTTTTCAATCATAACTTTGGTCACTAAACTAACTGTTATAAGTTGACTATGTGTATGTACATGTGTGTGTGCATGCATCCATGCATATATGAAGTATCTCAAGATTCTGCTGTTGAGTACCTTAAGTACTTTTCAACATCCTCATAAATTCCTTAGATGAAAGGATTGTAGGGGCACTCATCATATTTGCAGATGGGGAGAATTTTTAATATTTTGGATGGTAGACTCAAAATTCAGAAGGATCTTAATAGTTGAGCATTGGACCGTATCCACCAAGATGCAATTCAGTGGAGCGAAAAACAAGGTCCTGCACTTAGGCAGGAAAAAATAAATGCATGGGTGCAGAATAGACAATACCTGGTTCAACAGTAGTAATTTTGAGAGAGATCTAGGTTTTCTGGTGAACCATAAACCAGCAATGTATTGCAGTTGTCAAAGCCAACACAATTCCAGGCTGCATCAACAGAGGGATAGCATCAAGATCACAAGAAATGATAGTACTGCTCTATATTGTGTTAGTAGACCACAGTTGGAATGTTGAGTCAAATTCTGATCACCACTATACAAAAAAGATGCTGAGGCCCTAGAAAAAGAACAGAGAGCAGCAAATATTATAAGGGGTTTGGAGACTAAATCTTTGGAGGAGCAACAAAGGGAACCTAGATGTGTTTAGCTTAACAGAGAGAAAGATTAGGCATGTTCCAATACTTGAAAGGCAGTCCCAGAGAAGAGGTGATTGATTTATTCTTCAAAGCACCTGAGGCCAGGACAAGAAGGAGTTGGGTAGAAGACTGTAAGAGGGAGACCCAACCTGGAACTAAGAAATTTCTTAATAGTGAGAACAATTAATCAAATAAATAACTTGCCTTCCAGAGCTGTGGATGCTCCATTCCTGGAGATTTTCAAGAAGAGATGGATTTCTCCAGAAAGGAATAAAGATTTTTGCTTTGAGAAGGGAGTTGGACAAGAAAACCTCCA
The DNA here is from genome assembly GCF_016545835.1 of Crotalus tigris. Taxonomy (NCBI): domain Eukaryota; kingdom Metazoa; phylum Chordata; class Lepidosauria; order Squamata; family Viperidae; genus Crotalus; species Crotalus tigris. The sequence continues at coordinate 55,083 of NW_024096907.1, forward strand.
AGGTCCCTTCCAATTCTGTGTTTCTAATTCTGTTTCTAAAATTGAATCTCATTCAGTTCACAAACAATTCAGTTGATACTGATATAATTGGTAAGAAGCAGATTTGTGTTCTTAATGCAATATGTCCAGCTCAGTATACATATATCTATGTTTACTAAGGTAAAGTTCCAAATCTTCTTTAGCTTATTCTCTAGGAATTTAATAAACTTGTAGAGGCTTTATACAGCATAGAAGAAGTATCCTTTGCTTATATATTTTAATATCAGAGACAATCAAGTGACCATTGTTTCATTAAAAAAATAGCTCCTATAGTTTTAGTAATATTGGCCTCCTGCTGTATATACAGATAATCTTGGAAAATTGAAATAAGAAATATTATGTTCAACTACATCAGTGATGGAGAACCTTTTAGAGACCGAGTGCCCAAACCACAACATAAAACTTATTTATCGTAAAGTGCCAGAACCGCATCAGCATTGTGGTGCCCTCAGGGGGGCATGGGGGCGTGGCCCACTGGGTGAGCATGGCTGCTGTTCTCATGGCAGACTGAATGGGCGTGGCTGGAGTAGGCATGGCCATCTTGATGTTGCTCATGGAGGGGATGCCTGTGGGTGCTGGGCAGGGTTGGGGGAGATCCAGGGGATCTCTGACAGGTGGGGCAGTGGGCAGGAGGCCCAGCATAGATGGGGGAGCACACAATCCTAGCTGGGGACTGGGGGACCATGGCACTGATGGGGATCCGTCTTTCCGTGCTCAGGTTGGCCTTTGGCTTGCTGGGTGTGGGCATGCTCTACCACCTCTACTTGAGTTTGCTAGCTGGTCGCTTCGCCTCCTTTGTGCTGGGTGGGGCTGCTGCTCCGGGCGGCGGTGGTGGCCTAATGGACCTGCGCAAGCTGCTGGCGGCGCGCATGCCCACAGAGAGGGCTCTAAATGCTGCCTCTGGCACACGTGCCGTAGGTTCGCCACCACTGAACTAATTATTAAAAATTAACTAGTAATATGTGAGAGAAATTAATACTTTAGTGCAACATAAATAGCACTAAATTATTCTATCTGACATTAAGGTCTAATTAAGAGAAAAAATTGAGGATGCATAGTATATAAGCCATATATGGTTTTGTTTAATTTTGCTTTGCATGAGGAAACAAATGGAATGAATTAACAGTAGTTTGTCAGATAGATGGAGACCTGAATTTATATTCGATTAACCTGAGAGACAGAAAACAAAACATGATGAAGTGCCTTTTAATATTGCTTTAAAAAGAACAGATGAGGATAAAAGGACAGGAGTTGGAAATTGTGACTTGCAATGATCATGGTATGTTAGTCTTTATACTTGAAAATTAGATGACATATATTTGCAACAAATGTAAGCATGTTAACAGTTGTTGAAGAACCAGTCAAAAGGTTGAGCAGCATATGGCCATTCTTTAGTTGTACCAAGATTTATCAGTTCAAAGGAAAAAAAAAAGATACTGAATGGAAACTTGACAATATAAACCACGTTCCATAAGGAATAGCGTAACAATGGAAACAAAAAACATAGAAAATACTCTGTTGCTGGAAATTAGGGTGAGAGCTGCCATCACCCCACTGCAGCCCTCCTCGCTTTGATGCCAACCTGACATGAAATACCAGGGGAGAGGAGTTGTCCAGAGAGGGAAAGACAGGAAACAGAGACCATTCTAATTGCTGACTTGAGACACCAGAAAATGGGCCTGGGAGCAGGAAACAACCGGCCACCAAAGCAGCACCAGAAGCCACAAATTCTAAATTTTATTGGATATTTGGGAAATTGACAAAGGGAGTAGGACTTGGGAAAGGTATGAGAAAACTTGGGGCATCTTGCGTGGGAATCCTCAGATCTAGCTTTATTATGCTATAGCCGCTTGACATAAATAAAACATATACCTTTCACTATAAATGAAGTTGAGGGTCTTTCGTTATTAGATGACCGAATTGGGACAGATCTAACTTTAAGCTAGATCTGCAATAAAGATCTACCCAGAAGACAACCCCTCCATGGGGATTGGGCAAAAGATGGCTTCTCAACAAATAGAGCAGGAGGAGTGGAGAAGTGGAATTGGCAGTTTTGAAACCAGATAGCAACGAAAAGAACTCTGGCCAGAGAGCATAGGCAGAAGCCTCGCTAGCGCGGGGCACCTGATCCAGAGTCTGGTGGTCAACCAGGATTGGGAGGATGGAGGAATGGGAAAAGTCCCCTCCGGGGTGACTCTTGGCCAAGAAGGGTGGTCTCAATGCCAGCGCCCAGCACCAAATGAGCTAGTCCCCCACTCTATAGTACTAGAACAGGTGATCAACTTCCTGAAGGACACCTTTAAAAAGTTGACCCTAGAGGTTCAAATGGGGCCAGATCCACCAGACAGGGTGGCAGCAACTCAACTCACTGCTGCTGGACCTGCCCCAATGCCGTTACCAGCTTAAGCCATTTTTGCAGGGAGAAGGCACTGACACCCACTGGGAGTGAGATTCAACAAGGATGCGAGGCAATTGACATTATTCCTCACCCATGTGTGGAGCTATATGGAGGAAATATGGGGCATACCTCCCAACTGATCCAGCCAGTTGTGCTGTGTTACCATGGCCATAGAGGGAGAAACTGCAGAGTGGTTGGTGACCCTTCATGATGATGTGGTAGAACTATGCCACTTTGACTGGTTCATGTATGCCTTAAGGAAGAGGTTTGATGACCCTCTCGCAGAGTGGAAAGGGCTGAATCAAAGAGCATCAGCGGAGAAGATAATAATTTGTTGTTAAGTCATCCCATCAAACCAGTAATTGTCCCAATAAAATTAATAGTGGTTTCTTCGGAGCGCAGGGGTGTATTGCAGCCCTATTGGATTTAGGATGCACCTGATGCCTTGTCAGTCCCAGCATGATGGAGAAATTGGGGATGTACTTCAGAGAGTCCCAATAACCTTTTCCCAGTTGGATGGCTTGTTAGTGGGGGGGGAGGTATCATCAAGCCAGTAAGGATGAGGATGGTACCCCACAAGGAGGTTATCAATTCATCATGGGCCCTGGCATGGACAGGCCTATGGTACTAGGGCTAGCCTGGCTAGAGAAGTGGAACCCCTCAATAGACTGGAGAAGGAAAATCCAGTGAAAACAAACGGGGGAGAGAGAGAGAGAAGCAGGAGAAACACTGTTACATTGCCACTCGCTGCCTATTAAAAAAGTGAAAGGGGAGAGTGCAGTGGCAGCTTACAAAAGGAAAAACTCTGTTTCCCCGATCCCAAGAAAATATTGGGACTTGGCAGAGATGTGTAGCGAGCAAAACTCAAAATGCTTCCCCCCCCCCCGCAGACTGCAGTCTTGAAATTTTACCAGAGACCAAGCTATCTAAATCTAAACTATGTTCCATTACCCCGAGGGAACTAGAGAAACTCAGAAAGTTTATTGACAAAAACCTAGCCCAGGGATTCATCCAACCAACAAAATCATGCATGGCAGTCCCTGGGAGAAGAAGGAAGGGTCCTTCCACATGCTAGATTACAGGGGACTTAATGTGATCTGTGTCGAAAACATATATCCCCTCCCACTAATGAAGGACATGTTAAGCCATTTGGTGAAAGGGAGAGTGAGTCTTCACCAACCTCGACTTGAGTGAAGTCTACTACTGAGTCCGAATCAAAGAGGGAGATGAATGGAAGACCGCATTTAGCTGGTGTTTCCAGTTCTGGCTGCTCTCTTTTGAACTGAAAGGGGCCCCAGCTGTTTTTATGCAACTGATTAATGAGATCTTGTACTGAGCACCTGTACAAAGGAATCATTGTTTACCTGGATGACATTCAATCTATATGGAGACTGTGGAAGAACATGTGAGACTCATCAGGGCAGTGCTGGGAAAACTCTGCACTGCTCAACTTTATGCCAAACTATCCAAATATGAATTCCATAAATGTAAAGCAGACTATCTAGGCTATCACATCTCACATAAGGGAGTAGAAATGGCCATGGGAAGGGTGCGGGTAGTGAGGGAAGAGGGAAGCCCCTTGTACACTAAAACAACTCCAAAGTTTCCTTGGTTTTGCAAACTTTTACAGACAATTTATCCCAGCATTTGTACAGATAGCTCTGCCAATCACTAACCTGTTAAAAATGAAGAGAAAGTAAACTGAACCCATCCTTAAAATGGTCAATGAAGTGCTAGACTGCCTTTGAAAGATTGAAATGATTATTTGCCGCTGAGCCAGTCCTTAAGCACCCAGACCCCAACTCCCCCTTGTACTACCAAGGAATCATAAAGTTCTGCAACACTGTACTTGCACTTCTAAAAAAACTCTCCAATGTGGAGCGCAGATGGGCTATCTGGGAAAAAGAAGCATACATCTTGTAATGGGCACTCCTCACTTGGAGACACTTCCTGGAAGACAATAAAACCCTTTTTGAAGTATAGAAAGACCACAAAAACCTAGAAGCCTCAAAATGCCACATAAACTCTTCCTAAAACAAGTGAGATTTGTGCAATACTTTAATGATTTAATTTAACTTTCCGTTGCCTGCCTGGTAGGAAGAACTTTCTAGCAGATGCCCTCTCCAGGCTTCCACAATACAATAGTTCCAATGAGGAAGTCATATATTCTGTTGTTCATTCTAACTAATTGACAGCCGCAGCAATCCTCTGAGCACAGACAAGAGCCAAACCAAACCTCAGTGATGACCTTACCCAGGTATTGAGATCCTCCCTGGCTCAAGACATCTAGCTTACCTACCACCAAGTGGATTGCACCCTGCAAGGTGGTCTTGCTTAAATAGGCTCCAAACTCTATGTTCCCAAGAGCCAACACACACTTGTCCTCCAGCGGAGCCATGGTTCTAAAACAGCCAAGTATTTCAGGTTCATCAAAACCCTACACTTAGTAAAATGCCAGTTCTGGTGGCCAGGCCTGAAAAAGAACATTGAACATTATGTGGGCAGTTATCCCATATGCGCATCTGCAAAGGGGCATCCAGGTAAACCACCAGAACTATTGCAACTAGTAGCCAACCCCAAGGCATCTGGAAAGAAATCTCCATGGACTTCATCATAGAATTGTCCAAAAGCATGGAGAATACAGTGGTTTGGGTGGTCACTAACCCATTATCTAAACAAGTACATTTGCTTTCAAATCCTGTCTGCACACACTTTGGTGAAATTCTTTGTGTAACAATCTATCGACTACATGGAGCTCCTGACCAGATCATATCAGACAGAGGGGTCCAATTCACTTTCCATATCTGGCAGGAGTTCCTGAAACTGCTAGGACCTCATAAGGACTCAGTTTTTCCCATCATCTGGAGACAAATGGAGGCTGTGAACACATGAATGGCGTCCTGGAACAATACTTTCACTGCTATATGTCAACCATCCCACTGGCTAAAACCAGCAAAGGAAACTCCTGGGACATCTTTTTACCAAGAGCATACTTTACTGAAGATTCCATGAGTACAAAAATAGAAAAGCCAATTCTAATGCATGCAAACAGCATTGGAAAACTTTCTCCTTTCCCCTGGTTCCCTCACTATCCATTAATCTAGCCAATTAGTACACTCGTTTTGTTTGGGAACAGTCTCTCCATCTTGGACTTTCCCAGCCGACGACTTTGGATGTTGGATTTATCTCAGGCTTCAAGTCAGCACACTTGCATTCCTTTGGCCTCCCCAATATCTTCCTCTGCATTCTAATGCCTTCCCTCTCCCCTCCTGTTGCTGCTGTCTGGTTTGAGCGGGGGTTTCATGGTGAGCCAACCATGATATCCAGAAAGATTAATTCTATAAGAAAACAAACACATTATTACATCACAGTTTCTTGGTACCATTAAGCCTCATTGTGGTCAGTCCAAATATCTGCTGTTGAACCTATGGGTGAATCTAGGAACATGGACATTCGTTGCCACCAGCCATTCTGCTTCTGTTAAAGGAAACCTCTTCCACAAAACTAAATACTGTAGCTTCCCCATTCTTGACCTCTGAATGTTTTTCCCCTTCAACCCATATAGGGGAGGGAGGTGGCTTAGTAGCTGGTCTCAGTGATGAATTACAGAAGGGCCTTAATAAACTGCAGTCAAACACTGGATGGATGTGCCTGAGATTTTTGAGCAATTCCAGTTCCACTATCACTGGATTTATGATCCGGATGATAGGGAAAGGACCCATATATGTAGGACCTAACTTTTTGCAGGGCTGTCTCAATTGCAAGAACTTTATGGACAGATATATTTTGTTCCTATCTTAAACTCCTTCTGGGCTGCTGTTTTTCTGTCAGCCTGCCTCTTCCGTGCTTCCCTCACTGCTTCCAGTGCTTTGTGTACTATGGGCCAAATGGCTTTCACAGTACTGATCCGTTCAGCTAGCAATGTTGTTGAAGAGGTCTTCTGAGAGAGTTCTGATATAGGCACAAATTCTGCACCAGTGTCTACTCGAACGGGGGTGAATCTGATACTACGTAGCACAGAGTTATTGTATGCCACCTCCCTGAAGAGTAAAACCTCATCCCAATTATATTGCTGGTAATTCACATAGTATCGAAGGTACTGCTCTACGACTGCATTCGTACATTCACAGGCTCCAATCTTTTGAGGATGATGGATGGAGCTAAGATCCAAGGAGGAGCCTAGCAAGCTTAGGAATTCACATTGAAACTTTTGAGGTGAATTGCACTCCCCAATCTGAAATTAAACAGCTGGGGATGCCATGCAAGCAGTATACATGCTGAACAAAGAGCTTGGCTGGCATTCTTCCTGTATCAGGACAAGCCCTGAGGTGGAATCCCAGCTATTGCCAGTGTTACCAGCGGAAGAGGAAGGGTGGCAAGATCTGCCACTGCTCTCTGCACTGGAACTGTGGCTGTGGGGGCTTATTTCACCAGCTGAAGAGTAGGAGTAGCCAGGCTCTCCAGTGATTCGGCAGTTCCCAAGCCGGTGGAGGCGGCCATGGTCTCTGGTGTCACCACTGCATGAATCTCCATTCCTCCAAACTTCTCCCTCAAATGCTTCGTGGAGGGCCTTGGGGTAAAGTTCAGCTTCCATTCAACTAGGTCATCCTACTCGGCTGCCTGCCTGTCACCCGTCCCACTTGCTAAACCAGCAAAGGAAATTCCTGGGACATCTTTTTACCAAGAACATAACTTTACTGAAGATTCCATATGGATACAGAAATAGGAAAGCCAATTCTAACAGTTTTGTATGCAAACAGCATAAAATTTTTCCCTTTCCCCCTGTTCTTCCCACTGTTCATTAGTCTAGCCCACAAGTGTCAAACTCACTACATCATGTGATGTCTCGTGACATATTGTGACTTTTTTTGCAATGCCAGAGCTGGGGTGGGTGTGGCCTCTGTATGATGCAACCAGTCCACGGACCGGCAGTTTGACAACCCTGGTCTAGCCAGTCAGTACACTCCAAGGCATATGGCCAGTAATACACAAAGCTCTGGGAGACACAAGAAAAGTGCACAAGAAATATGCAGACATGCAGTCTCCACCCCCACGAGGACTTTCAAATCACAGATGAGGTGTATCTATCCACTAAATTTCTCCAATTCAGGCAGCCATTCAAAAAAGGATTGAAGAACATCGGCCCTTTCCCAGTTGCCAGAATTATCAACCCATTCAGTTGAGCTAAAATAACCCAAATCCAACAAACACATCCACTCTTTTCCATTGTAGCCTCCTAAAATCTATTACCTTCTCCCCCTTACACCCTGCCACAGAACCACTCCAGACCAGGTACTGATCTAAGAGGAATAACACTTCAAAGTTAACTCATACATAAAGGCAAACTCCAATACCTTATCCAATGGAGGGACTTTTCTCCAAAACAGAATGGGTCGACGCACAAGATGTGCGCACCTCATGCCTTCTTCACCAATTCCATGACAAATATCCGGACAAGCCCCACTGACCAGCTCCCACCACACTGATTTTGTATCAGCCACTCTATTATACATTGTCATCTTTACCCAAGCTGCTGAATCTCAGTATATGATAGAATACTCAGACTGTTGGTTTTGGGGTACTTCAGTTTTCTTTCCTGGAAACCATCTTGTGAGTTAATTCCAAAAACTTGTGCTTGTGCTTGTCCAGGTAATTGCAGACCCTACCCCATAGGAGATCACACACTTCTGTTTTTTGTTTGAGAGTTAATGAGATGCGATTTGAGGATCAGGGCTATGTCATACCTTTGTCATACTCTGGCTTCTATTTTTTTGGAGTGATCCAGTGCCATGAAATTGCAGGGAGTAAGAAACAACGGGGCAACAAGGACAAATATTCTAAAGAAGAAAAAGGAGGGAAATGTAAATAATAGATTACTATTATGAAATCGCTGTTTAAAAAAAGGGAGGAGTATATACCGTGTGTTTGTGTGTGTTATGTTTTGTTGGTTTAAAAAATAAAAAAATTTTAAAAAAAAAGAAATTGCAGGGAGTAGGATCCAATTTATATAGTTTATCCTGAGCACCAGATATTTTCCTATGGGTTTCTAAACAGAATTTTCTGAAGTTTGGGCAGGCATTTCTCTGGAGAATTTGATTAATCCTTACAATAGGCAGGTGATGTAAGCACCTGATAGAATTCCATATTTATAACCTTTCCCTGTCCACTACTCTGACAGAATATCTCCATTTACCAGGTGGCAGAAAAAAAGTGATGGGAAACAAAACAGAAAATGAATGTTTGCAGATTATACTAAGAGTTCAGTTTTAAATATATACTATGGCACCAAGAGGAGCAAAGTAGGCTTGTTCTTATTCCATTCATGGGTAGATATTAGACAGCATTGTTTAAAAATGCACATCCTTGTTGGGGAAACCTTAGCCTAATGATCAGTTGCAAGGAATTCACTCAGCATCTGAAAAATGCAATTACTCATATTCTCCAGCATGATGAATGTAGAATCCACCAGTGGGTAATTTCAGCCTTCCTGCTCAGATGAGACTAAGTCAGAACTTTAGCCATGCCTCCCTCTGGGTGTGTCTTCCCAGTTTTTTTGACTTAGTCTCGGCTCAGTAGGGCACAAATCTTTTGGCTCCTTAGCTAGACTAGGTTAATTGATCATCTAATTGAATTTAATTCATTCTGCAGTATCTAAATTGTAGTGTTTTCCTTATTTCAGTTGGGACTCAAATTGACTAAATTTGGCATAGGAACTTTATTCAGACATTTTGGCTTCGAGCCTAACAGGCTCCTGTGGAGAAGGCTGCAGGCCGATTTCAGGTGGGGCTTTCAGCCCCGATCGAGCGGATCAGCGGGAGCGCGGACCAGCTGACCAGCTGGCTTGCGACGAACGGAGTCTTTTCGGGACTCAGGCAGTTTGGAGGCTTCCGTTTTCAAGCTTCGTTGACACGAGGCTTCTCTCAGCAGCAGAGTTCGGATCGCAGCGGAGGCTGCGCGACTAACAGCAAGTACCTTTTACGAACGGGGGGAAGAGTGCTTTACTTAGCTTGGCTGATTCTTAAAGCTTCTACTTAGCAGGGGGGTTGATTACCTTCTATTCCCCTTTTTCAGCATGGTCACCATTCCTTTGGAGGCACTGAACGGGTGGGCCGCCAGTTTGACTGTGTGCTCAAGATGCGGCCGCCATTTTGAAAGTGTTATTAGGCGCAGCCGCCATTTTGAGAGTGCTATCAGGCGTAGCCGCCATTTTGAGAGTGTCATTAGTCACGGACGCCATTTTGTAGGGACCTCGTGTTCCTCTCAAAGTTATTGAGGCCTGCCTTTATTTGCCATTGGCCTGCGTAGTGAGGCCTTTACCAGGGCAAGTTTTTCAGTACGTTATCAGGAGAATCACATGGTTGACTACTGCACTGTATTAGTGTTATTGTTCTAACTACTCATTGAGGTTCAGTCACATACCCTTAATTTCTTGTGCGAGTTGAGCGAAGGAGAATTTATTTTAGATCCACTTGTTCCAATTAGTGTGTGGCACTGTGCCACAAGGCCTAGACAGGCAGTTCTAGGGAGCTGTCTGGCTGTCTCTTTGCCATTGTTGTTGTTCAGAGCGAGGATCGTTTTCCATCTCTGACAACTTGATCTGCGTGTTTGGGTTTCCCCCATTTCTGGATATCTCCTACCTGGATTATCTAGACTACAGAGGCAGACAGTTCCTCGCCCCAGGCATCACAGGGCTCTGGTATTCCCCCCGCACAAACAAAGTGCAGATCAACTGATTTGGATGTGGGGGGGGGAAAGAAAAGATAAAATATATTTCCACCAAAGAGCCCTCCAAGGCAGCCGAGCAAGAGGCCTTGAGGAGACATCTGGCACTGGAAAGAGAATTCTCCAAAGCCCAAAGGCTCATGTCCAGTGAAGCTGAAGTGGTTCCCCCTGTTCCATTGGACACTTCTCCATTTGAGCCTCCATTTGCACCTTCTCATGATGCCCCTAGGGCATGGTCTCTTCAGGGGAAACCGAACAGGATGGTCCCCGTTGCTCCTCATCTTCATCTACTCATCAGGGTCCCGAAGCCACGTTTATCCCAACTGAGGCTGGGGTTAGTTCTATGGAACAAAGGGATATGTGGTCAGAACAGTTTCAGTCTTTTATGCACCATGCGTTATGCAATTCATGTCTTCCTCTAGGAGTCAAAGATCTTTGCAGCCACTACCACCTCTGTCTATACCTCCTTCTCAAGCGGGACATGCCACAGTCCCCGGTTCAGGCATCTCTGAGACTTCCTCCCAGCTAGGGGAAGAGGGGTCAGTGGACCTGGAGATAGCTGACACGCCCATGTCAGAGGATGTGGAGGCAGCGCCTGAACAGGTGCCAACTTCAGGGCTTTTTGACTCTTCTCTTTTCAAGTCTCTACTGATGAAGGCCTGTACCACTGCCAACCTCACTTCAGTACAGGAAGAGAAACCTTCCACCTCCACCAGCCAAGAGTCTAACCCCTTGTTCGCAGAACAGGTTGTGGAGGACAAGCAGATTCCTTATCCACAGGTTTTCCGTACTACGATGGAGAAACAGTGGTCATCCCTGGCTACTCTACCTTCTTCTAATAGTACAGAGAAGAAACTGTTCAATATTTCTTCTTCATTTGCTTCCCTCTTGGAGGTGCTTTCTGTAGACACTCCACTGACTTCCTTCTTTTCCACATCTGCTATTCCAGGGGATATGGCTGAGTCTCTGAAGGTGGAGAACAAGAAGTTTGAGTTCTCTCTCCGCCTAGCTCACCAGGCTTCGGCATGGGCGATCAAGGCTGTGACTTCATCCTCTTTCTTTGCAAGGGCATCAATCATGTGGCTCCGCGAACTGCAAGCAATCGTTCCCTCGGATTATGTTCGGCCACATCAGACACTAGGGAAACTAGTGGCTGCTTCAGAGTACATGGCAGACGCTTTTCTTCATTCAACCAGGTATTCCGCTAGGTCTGTTGCAGCCATGGTTGCCTCTCGTAGGCTACTGTGGCTGAACAGTGGAGAACAGTGGAGAAGTCCAAGTGGCGTCTGTCGATGGCCAAGTACAGCGGTACACAATTATTCGGATCAGTCCTCGAACCACACATTATTGAGGGCAAGGATAAACGCAAGATCCTGGCACACCCCTTCGAACGGTCAGATAGGCAGCCCCAGCAGGAGTTTCATAGGCAGGCTTTCCATCCCAGTGGCTCCTGGGAGTGGAGGCAGCCCTTTCAGGCCGGGCAGTCCTGGGATTGGTCAAGAGGCTCGCGATCCTTTCCCCCCAGGCAGGATCGTCCACAGGACTGCCAGAGCATTGGAGCCAAGGGCGAATTCCAGTCCAAACATCCCTTCCAGGGCTTGGGGAGCCGTCCCTACAGGCGGTCCAAGTAACGCCAAGGAGGACTCTCCCATTGGGGGTCGCTTGGCTCTGTTCAGCGACATTTGGGAGGCTACCACCACCAACTCTTGGGTCAGAGAGACCATCAAATACGGTCTCAGTCTAGAGTTTTACTCTCTTCCCCTAGACCATTTCATACAGTGCCCGGTGCCATGAAACGCAACCAAGGCACAATTAGTAGCCACAGCCATCTCCCATTTAACAGAAATCAAGGCCATAGAACCTGTACCACAGGGACAGGAAGGAGAGGGGTTTTACTCCATTCTGTTCGTGGTCCCCAAAACCTCAGGGGGATGGAGGGCGATACTGGACTTAAAGGGTCTGAACTACTTATTGACCTGTAGAAGGTTCAAGATGCAGATCCTAAAGTCCATTCTCGCCAGCATCAAGAAAGGGGACTTCCTCTCCTCCATAGATTGACAGAGGCGTACTTACACATCCCGATACTTCTAGAACACCGCAGGTTCCTTCGGTTTTGTTACGCGCAACGGCATTACCAATATAGAGCCCTTCCCTTTGGTCTATCTTCAGCTTCAAGGGTTTTCAAAAAGATTTTGGCAGTCTTGGCGGCTCATCTCAGGATGATGCCGTTGCACGTGCAATGCTATCTAGACGACATCCTAATTCAGTCCAGTTCTTTCCGGTCGACTCAGTCAGACCTGGAAATCACGATACATACTTTTCAGGTTCACGGGTTCTCCGTGAACTTCCAAAAAAAGCCACACGATCCCCACAAAGCGCCTCCTTCATCTAGGGGCGATCATAGATTCAGACCTTTGCAAGGTCTATCTTTCACAGGAACGTCGGGTCAGCATCCGAAAGCTGGTACACCAGGTTCGGAGAGAGAAAACAGTGCTTCTGGTACTGCTGTCTCAACTCTTGGGAAAGATGGTTTCTTGCATGGGGATCGTTCCATGGGCCAGACTTCACTCAAGAAGCCTTCAGTGATTCCTCCTTCCCTTTCAGAAACGGAACCTCAGTTCATCCAACAGAAGGGTCAGGGTCCCTCACCACACTCTGTTATCCCTCCTATGGTGAGCTTCATCCACAATGACCAAGGGGACCATTTTCAAGGAGCCTCTCATGCTCACCTTGACTACAGACACCAGTCTGTTCAGTTGGGGTGCCCATCTTCAAACTCATCTGGCTCAGGGACAGTGGTCCCGGTCAGACCTAGTTCACAACATAAATTGGCTCGAACTCAGAGCCATACACTTAGCATTCCAATGGTTTTCCTCCTTAGTGACGGGATAGCACGTCCTGATTCTGACAGATAATGTGGCAGCCAAGGTTCACGTCAACAAACAGGGAGGGATCCGGTCCTGGTCACTCACGCAGGAGGCCTTGGTTCTAGGTCTGTGGGCAGAGTCCACTCTGGGTTCCATCAGGGCGGAGCACATATCGGGGGAGGCAAATCGACAAGCGGATTCCCTGAGCAGGGTCATAGTGGACCACTCGGAGTGGCGCCTGTACCCGGCACTGTTCAGGGACATCTCAATCAGGTTTGGTCGTCCACATCTGAATCTCTTTGCCTCCCCATCGAACACCCAACTTCCCAGATTCTTCTCCAGGTTCCCGACACAGGGAGTGGAGGGAACGGACGCCCTCCAGTGTCAGTGGCCAGGGGTGCCGGCTTTATGCCTTTCCTCCCCTTCCGTTGTTACAGGGAACCATCCACAAACTGATTCAGGAAAGGGCGGAGATAATCTTGATTGCTTCACATTGGCCAAGGCATCCTTGGTTTGCTGACCTTGTGGATCTATCACTCTCGCCACTGTGGAGGATTCCCCCGGATCAAGTAGCTCTCAGCCAAGGGAATCTTCAGCATCCAGATCAACAGTGGCTTCACTTGGCCGCCTGGCACTTGAGCGGGAAAGTTTAGCTAAGCAATCCTATTCGTCTGGGGTGATCTCGATGATTCAAGCCTCGAGGCGCCCCTCGACTAATAGGATTTATGACGCCACGTGGAGGAATTTCTGCACCTGGTGCACTAGGCAACAGCTCAGGCCGCTATCGGTCACCATTCCTAACATATTGGATTATCTGCTGGAAGGTATGAACAAGGTTTTATCACCTAATACCATCTGCAGGCAGGTCGCGGCCTTGTCAACGGTCCTTACCTGTGACAACTTGGTTCCTTTGTCGCAACATCCGGCAGTTAGTGCCTTTCTAAAAGGGGCGGTTAACGCTAGACTGCCTGCAGTACATCGTTATCCATCTTGGGACTTGCCTAGCATGTTGCAGGCTCTGATCTCTCCTCCATTCGAGCCTCTCAGCTCTTGTTCTCTTCATTTTCTGTCTTTGAAAGTGGCATTCTTAGTAGCCATAACATCGGCTAGAAGGATTTCAGAATTGGCCGCACTCTCAGTCAGGAGTGATTTGTGCACCTTTTTCGAGGATAGGGTGGTCCTCAGATTGGACCCTTCCTTCATTCCAAAGGTCAATACCTTGTTTCACAGGTCCCAAGATCTGGTTCTTCCTAATTTTTGTCCTAATCCATCACATCGTCTTGAAAGACAGTGGCATAAATTGGATGTGCGCAGGGCTCTGCGCCATTATGTCAAGCGAACCTCGGCTTTTCGCAAGTCGGAGGCCTTGTTCGTGTCTTTTCAATCCTCAGCCATGGGTCAGACGGTCTCATCTTCAACCATTGGTAGGTGGATCAGAGCATGCATTGCTCAGGCCTATCTTTCTCAGTTACTTCCAGTTCCTGCACACATCACAGCTCACTCGACGCGCAGCGCAGCTGCGTCAGTGACCTGGTCCACCCAGGCTTCGGTCGAGGAGATATGTAGGGCAGTGACGTGATCCTCCCCTTCCTCATTTGTCAGGCATTATAAGATTGAAGGTTTGCAGCGGCGGACACCACGTTTGGCAGACGGATTCTACAACAAGTAGTTTCTTCTCAGGGGACACAAGCCTAGACTTTTCCCTCCCCATAGGGACATGAGCGGCTTTGGTATGTCCCACCGGTGGATTCTACATTCATCATGCTGCAGAAGGGGTGTTGTCTTACCTGAACGCCTTTTCTCAGCATGATGATGTAAAATCCACACTCTCCTGTTAGAATAGTCTAGACAAGTGTCACGATTATTGAAGGGGCGTTGGTCTTACCTGAATGCCTCTTCTCAGTACAGGAGATGGAGAATCCACCAATGGGTTTTCTTTGTCTGCCTGCTTTTGAGACCAAGTAGCTAAATTTGACACGCCCCCTCTTTCCAGGGGATCCATTCTTAACTTGATCTCAGCTCTTGAGGACTCGTGTTGGCTTGGCTGTCAGCTATTTCAGGTCAGACAAGAAATTTATTGGTGGATTATCTTTAGATAATTGGCTATCTTTAAATTTAATTACCCTCCCTGACAAAATTCCCCATAGATACTGGGATCCTTTTGGATCTCAACTCATTTAAAGGTAGGGTGTGGGGGGAAGAATCCCTTCCAGTTTTCCCTCAGTTCCCAGGGCTCTGGGTGGGGGGGAAGAAGGCACTAGCAGAGGCTGCTTGCTGTGCTTTCTCCCCAGCCTTCCCAGCTTTTTACCCCAATTTGGGGGAAAATAGCAAGCTCCACACCCAGACTCAAATTTGAGTCCGGATCGTCGGAGCTTGCTTGAGCAGTCCAGGGAAGCCGCGGGCATCATTTTAACTGCCCTTCAGGCACCGTGGGCCCCTGCAAACACTGGGAACTCCGGAGAACGAGATAGAGCGTTTCTGAGAAGAAACACTCCGTTTTTGCCCCAAATTCTCCAGATTCAAGCCCAGTAACAGGGAACGATTCACCTGGGCATTGGATCACCGCGCAGCCCGTTTTCGGAGGTAAAACGGGCCGCAGCCACCATTAACAAGCTTCAGACCCTGCTGGCAGTTGGGGAAGCAATTTAAAGGCATTTTTGCGGATCGGGGGGGGGGGTTTGCCTTCCCTTAACTGGCCCCAACCACACTCAGCGCCCAAATTCCTTGTGAGGCCCTAGAACAAACGAGGCCTGCCCTGACTGACAAGGCCCATTGGGCCTAACAAAGCCTGCTGCAGGAGGCGCGCAAACCAGAAGGCCATGTGGGCTCAAAGAGGCCCAGCTAGGCCAATCAAAATAAATAAAAAAATAAATTAAATAAAAATTAAAAAAAATTACAGCAGGGCACAAGGAACAGGGGGAGGGGAACCCTGGACATCCCTTCCACTTGGTAGTTGCCATCTTGAATATTTTTATTGAACTATTCAGGCCTCTAGTCCTCATTGAGGTAGCCTCAAATTTTAAAATTTTTTTTCCTTTACTGGTGCACATTGCCTGGTCATCTAAGGCCTCCGGGAGGAGCCCAGAGAGTGGCTCCAAACGTGCCTTCGGTATCTGTCTCAATTAATGTGACCATAGCCCAGAGAGAATTTTTTATTGGTCAAGTACCATGACCGCAGCCCAGAGAGAATTTTTTTATTGGTCGGGTGACCAGGGGAGCAGTCTTGGTATTTGCTCCAATCTCACTTCCGCCAACTACTTGCCTGCCAGAGCTCCTTTTCTCAGCGATTGTTTCTGAGATTGCTCTAACGGGATGGAGGGATCCCCGTTGCCTCAGTCCATGGGCACGACCTCTCCACCTCCCAATTACGGCTGCAATGCGCCTTCGGGCCAGAAGGCCGCAGGCAAGTGCAAAACCAAGACCAAACATATGCTTAAGAAGCCCTCCAAGTTGGCGGAAAAGTAAGCCAGCCATAGGCACCAGGCCCGGGAGAAGGAGTTCTCCAGGGCGCAGAGGCAGGCCCAATTGGATTTGTATCAAATGGCGACCTCTGAGATGGAATTACCATTGGGCCCATCAACATCAACTCAGGGAGCATGGTCTATTCCGGGGACACCACCACGACCTGGCCCGCCCCGCACACCGGCCCAACAAACAGCCACTGTCATGGGTGCTACCACGGAATCCACCATCACCCTCGGCCTCTGCACTCAGAGGTCACGACATAGGGGATATTTTTTCAGACAGACGTCTGGAAGCCTTATTAACAAAAGTGGTGGACCGCGTTCTATCGCAGCGCTCCGTCCAATATGACCAGGAAGCGGCCACACCATCCCCTGAACTCCCCACAAAGATCCAGGCTATTCAGGAGCCCACATCTCCAGCCCATTCCTCCATGGGCGGTTACTTCTCTCCTCAAGAGGAGGAGCCACTGGAAATTACCTTTCAGAGGATGAGGAACTCACCCCTGAACCATCCCCATCGGGAGGCCTATTTAATCCCAACCTATTCCTCACGATCCTTCGCAAGGCCATATCCACCGCGAACATAGGGGCTGAACAGTTCCCTCAACTGCAGGTGACAACGGGCACCACGTCCAGGCCGATATTTTTTGCAAAAGTGACAACGGAACACCACGTGCCTTGTCCCGACATGTTTCTGCAAGAGATCAAGAAACAATGGGCCTCCCCTTCCTCCCTCCCGTTGGTGAGTAGCACAGACAAGAGGATGTACAGTACATCCTCAGATCTCAAGGAGGCACTAGAGATACCCAAGGTGGATGAAGCCTGGACCCCCTTGGTTTCCCAGACAGCCGTTGCGGAAGACCTCATGGAGATCCTCAAAGCTGATGACAAAAGGTGGGAGCAAACCTTCCGCAAAACTCATCAGGCAGCGGCGTGGGCCACCAAAGCGACCACTTCGGCCTCCTTCTTTGTTCGGACCACCCTTCTGTGGCTACAGCAACTACAGGCCAGGGTCCCTGCTGAGGACTTGCAGACTCAACAGGACCTGGCCAAGATAGTGGCAGCCACGGAATATGCTGCGGATGCAACACTCCAATCGGCCATCTTCTCTAGATCCATAGCATCCAATATAATTGCCAGAAGGATGCTGTGGCTAAAACACTGGCAGGCTGACACCAAGACTAAGTGACGCCTAGCGACAGCCCCTTATTTAGGCAGCAACTTGTTTGGGGAGGCCCTGGCTCCTTATCTCATTGAGAATAAGGACAAACGTAAGGTCATGGCTCCCTTAAACAAAAAATCCGACAGACACCCCGTGCCTTATTTTCGAAGGCAGCCTTTTCGCCAAATGACAACCGTGCCTCTCAATCAGAACGCAAAACTATATACGCCCAGACAGGACAGACCATACGACTGTCCCTATGACAGAACAGGGTTCAGGTCCAGGCAACAGAATCAGACCAGGTGGCCCTTTCGTGGAACGGGCCACCCCTACCGGAAGAACAAATGACCCCTACCCCGACCTCCCCATTGGAGGAAGACTAGCCCACTTTTTCCATCAGTGGGAACAAACCTCCACGGACAACTGGGTACTGCAGACCATTCAGTCCGGGTTGTCCCTGGAGTTTCTAGTCATACCTCCAGATCGATTCAACAGTTGTTCAGTTTCCAGGGATTCCATAAAACGCAAACTTATGCAGGAGGCCATCCAACACCTGTTGGATATTCAAGCCATAGAACCGGTTCAACCAGAATACAGAGGCAAGGGATTTTACTCCATCCTCTTCGTAGTCCCCAAGACCTCAGGAGGATGGAGGGCAATCCTGGACCTCAAAAATCTCAACCATTACATAACATACAAGAAATTCAAGATGCAATCCCTCCAATCCATCCTGGGAGCCATCAGGCAGGGCGATTTCCTGGCATCGATAGATCTCACAGAAGCCTACCTTCACATCCCCATCCATCCATCTCACCGCAGGTTCCTACACTTCTGTTACGGAGGCAAACACTTTCAGTACAGGGCCCTTCCCTTTGGTCTCTCTTCAGCACCCAGGGTGTTTACAAAAATTCTGGCGGTAGTAGCCGCCGAACTCAGAAAAATCCCAATACGCGTCCAATGCTACCTGGACGACATCTTGATCCAGGCAACATCCCTTCAGGCGGCTCAGGCGGACGTAAGAACCACCATTCGCGTCCTTCAGCAGCATGGGTTCTCAGTAAACTTCCAGAAGAGCCAGACAGTTCCCTCCCCCAGGCTACTGCATCTGGGGGCCATCATAGACACATCCAACTGCATGGTCTACCTCTCCCAGGAGCGAGCGGTCAGCATCAGGGAAGTGGCTCGCCAGGTATACAAACAACACACAGTTCCCCTGGTCACACTATCCCAGTTGCTAGGCAAGATGGTATCCTGCATAGCCATAGTCCCCTGGGCCAGGCTTCATCTGCGGGACTTACAATGGTTCCTTCTTCTGTGCCAACGACAGAACACCAGCGCATCCAACCGCCTAGTCAGGGTTACAGTGCACATTCGTAGGGCGTTCCGTTGGTGGTGCTCTCCAGCGGTGACCAAGGGGTCACCCTTCAAGGAACCAGACAGGGTTACCATCACTACAGATGCCAGTCTGTACGGTTGGGGAGCCCACCTCCTCTCTCACTTCACACAGGGACGTTGGTCCGCCGCGGATCTGAGGAACAACATCAACTGGCTAATGCTCAAGGCAATCCATCTAGCCCTATGGCACTTCAAACACAGAATCAAGGGTCGCCATGTCCTAGTCCTTACAGACAACGTGGCAGCCAAGGCACACATCAACCGTCAGGGGGGCACCAGGTCCAAGGCCCTCATGACAGAGGCATGGCTCCTGTTCGCCTGGGTAGAGACCAGCCTGGAGTCGCTAAGGGTGGAACACATTTCGGGAGTCAACAACCAACAAGCGGACTTCCTGAGTCATGCCACAGTGGACCCTTCGGAGTGGGGGCTGCACCCGGACCTGTTCCTAAACATCTCCCGCAGGTTTGGCCAGCCGATCCTCGACCCGTTTGCATCGTCGGACAATGCTCAACTCCCCAGGTTCTACTCCCGCTACTTCAATCCAGGGGTGGAGGGGATGGACGCATTAAGAGTTCAGTAGCCTCAAGGCCTACTTTACGCCTTTTCCCCACTTCCGCTCATACCGGCGGCCATCCGCAAGTTGATACACGAGCGGGTGGAGACGATTTTCATGGCACCACACTGGCCACAGAGACTGGTTCGCAGAGTGTCTCAATCACCCCCGTGGAAAATCCCCTCTCACTGAGTGTCCCTACACCAGGGAACCATCTGCCATCCGGACCCTCAATGGTTACAACTGACCATCTGGCACTTGAACACTGCATAATGGCGCAGAAGTTGTTCTCCCCTCGCGCCATCACCATGATTCAGGCTGCACACCGTCCAGCGACCACCCACATCTATGATTCCACTTGGAAAAATTTTTGCCTTTGGTGTAGGAGGCAACAGTTTGACATCTCCAAACTGACCACTCTCAAATAGTAGATTACTTTTTGGATGGTCTGGACAGAGGCCTCACCCTGGCGACTATCCGCAGACAGGTGGCGGCCTTGTCCACTCTTCTAACATATGCAGACTGGGTTCCCTTAGCTCACCATCCCAGGGTTCGCGCCTTTATCAAGGGTGCATGTAACACCAGACCCCCAATGGTGCACAGATACCCATCTTGGGAATTGCCGAGAGTACTTTGCGCTCTCGTAGGACCGTCCTTCGAACCACTGGCGACCGTGTCCTTACGACACCTGTCTCTAAAGGTGGTATTCCCGATCGCCATCACATCGGCTAGGCGACTTTCTGAGCTGGCCACACTGTCGGTCAGGAATGACCTCTGCACCTTCCACAGCGATAGGGTGGTCCCTAGGCTAGATCCTTCCTTCATCCCGAAGGTGAACTCTCTGTTTCACAGGGCACAAGAAATTGTTCTCCCAAATTTTTGTTCGAATCCAACACATGAGCAGGAGTGGCAGTGGCATACGTTGGACGTCCGCAGGGCATTGTGACGTTACACAAAACCTTCGGAGCCTTTCCGCAAGTCAGGGGCCCTCTTTGTGTCCTTCGACCGGGCACTCTGGGGCAGAAAGCTTCCGCCAGTACCATTAGAAGGTGGATCTGGAACTGTATCGCCGAGGCGTACCAAGCCTCATCTCTGCCGCCTCCAAGCCATCTCACTGCCCATTCTACTCGAAGTGCTGCAACATCGGCGGCATGGGCCACTCAGGCATCCATTGAGGAAATTTGTAGGGCCGCGACATGGTCCTCGCCTTCCCCGTTCGTGCGCCACTACAAGATCGATCGCTTTGCTTCGACGGATGCCTCCTTTGGTAGGAGGTTCCTCCAGCAAGTGATTTCCAAGGACACTCTTCCGTCCTTATCTGTCTCCCACCCATCGGGACAGTGAGGCTTTGGTATGTCCCATTGGTAGATTATCCATCTCCTGTACTGGAGAAGGGGCGTTGGTCTTACCTGAACGCCTTTTCTCAGTACGGAGATGGAGAATCCACACCCACCCTAAGGTCAGTTAGGCCATTTTTAGGGAACTGAGAGCCAATACCTCGCCAACCTTCAGCCACTTCGCCCTCGTTAAGAATGGATCCCCTGGCAAGAGGGTGTGTGTCAAATTTGGTTACTTGGTCTCAAGAGCAGGCAGACAAAGAAAACCCATTGGTGGAGTTTCCATCTTCGTACTGAGAAAAGGCGTTCAGGTAAGACCAACGCCCCTTCTACAACAAGTAGTTTCTTCTCAGGGGACACAAGCCTAGACTTTTCCCTCCCCATAGGGACATGAGCGGCTTTGGTATGTCCCACCGGTGGATTCTACATTCATCATGCTGGAGAAGGGGTGTTGTCTTACCTGAACGCCTTTTCTCAGCATGATGATGTAGAATCCACACCCTCCTGTTAGGATAGTCTAGGCAAGTGTCACGATTATTGGAGCCATTGCGCCAGACTTCGTCATGGATGCTTCGCCTCGTCAAAAACTGGGAAGACACACCCAGAGGGAGGCGTGGCTAAAGTTCTGACTTAGTCTCATCTGAGCAGGAAGGCTGAAATTACCCACCAGTGGATTCTACATCATCATGCTGAGAAAAGGCGTTCAGGTAGGACAACGCCCCTTCACTCAGAATTGTAAGCTAAATGGGCAAGTCAAATTGAGATAACAAAGGACATATCTAACCTAGTTATCCCCGATCTACTGATCTAGTGAAAGCTGTCAGGCAAGATGGTGGGTTCTGATCTTGAAAGAGACAACAATAGTATCCTCCTTAACAAGATTGTTTTAGCACTCATTTGGTTTTCAACAGCCCTGTATTATGGGAAATTATTGAGGAGATGGTGAACTTGCAGTTACAGAAAATCCTTGATGAAATGCATTATTTGGAACATTGTGAATCAGGATTCAGCCTTATTGTATGAGTGGAAACTGCAGTGGTAGGTCTTTTAATTCTCTTTGATCAACAGAGTAAGGGGGTATGTGATCGGCCTGCTCCCATTGGATCTCTCAGTGGCTTGCAATGTCATGAACATACATGTTTTTAGCAGTTTATCTTCCTTGGAGAAATTGCTCCTATATTAGATATCAGTCTCCTTTCTAGTTTACTATCTATATCAGAGGTCCCCCACCAGGGACTGGTTACGTGGAGAGAGGTTTTTCCACAGACCGTAGGGGGCGTGCTTTTGTGTGCTGCCTGCATCCTGTGGATGGGGTTTTCCTTCTTTGTGCAGACCAGTTGCCTGGTACTGGTCCACGGACCAGGGGTTGGGAACCCCTGATCTATATGAAGCTCCTACCATCCATTCACATGGGGGTAAGATATTATTGATATGCAGATGATATCCAATAGACATCTCCATTCCAGGAGACAGGAGAGGCAATGGAGGTCCTGGCCTGGTATCTGGAGGCTGTTAGGGTCGGGATGAAGAAAAACAGTCTTTGACTGAACATTAGCAAGATGAAAGTGCATAGTTGTTACTGTCAGCATGATAGTTGATATACAGGTGATCCTCGACTTAGGACCACAATCAAGCCCAAAAATTATGTTGCTAAGTGAGAAATTTATTATGAATTTTGCTCCATTTTACAACTTTTCTTGCTACATTTGTTAACTGAATCACTGCAGTTGTTAAATTAGTAATATGGTTAAGTGCATCTTGTTTTGCCATTGACTTTGCTTCTCAGAAGTTCACAAAAGGTAATCACATGACACTGGAACACTGCAATCATCATAAATGTGAGTCAGTTGTCAAGCATCCAAATATAAATCATGTGACCAAGGGGAGGCTGTAATGGTCATAAGTGAAAAATATGTCACTTATTTCAGTACTGCTGTAACTTCGAATGCTCATTCAAAACATTCTTACTGGTTAAGATTTTCTCAAAATTAGTTACACTTAAGTATTTAAATCTTTTTTCTCATACAAGCCATCACATTTTTACATTTCTCATATCTTAAAAGAAAATAAGAGCAAAAAAAGACAAAACAGAAAACATTTCTTTTATGTAAACCATCCCAACATTTTTACATTTCTCATGTAAAAAAAAAATCAAACATAAAAGAAAAAAGAAAGAAGGCATACTATATTACTTGAGGGGCTCAACCCTCTTAAACCAATCTTCATTTATATTCAAAATCTTTCTATTTCTTTAACCATATTCAAACAAATATTTAATTTTTAAATTCTCCCTCTGATAATTCCCATCATCTAATTTCTTAATTCTCACTTTAGCCTTTTTTTTTTGCCCAATATCTTTCTTGTTCAATATGCTTCGATGAATCAAAGAGTCTTCCCATAAACTTATAAATATTATTGCAGGTACAAAAGGCAGAACAGGTAAGATGATTTTATAGAAAGGTCTTGCCCCTTCATATTCATTGAAAATCTTTTCCTTTTTGTCTTTCTTGATTTTATTTATTATTTTTTGTCTCTCAAGATCTCGTAGTTCTCCTGGCTAAAGATTTTACCAAATCTTTTTTCTTGTCCTCAAACTTATATGTAATCTTAAAGTGTAGTTTGTCTTTTCCATGTCCAGAATTCCCTGTAGATTTTTTTCCATCTGGGTTAAGTCATATTTCCTAGTATTGTTAAATTCCATCTTGAAATCTCTCTCCTCTGTCTCATAATCAATTGTCTGTTTTCTCTGCTCGCTCTTTATTTTTATTTTCTGAGAATTTTTATGTTGTAAAGTTAAATTGGAGATGTTTTCAAGGTTATGTTTAATTTCCTTGTGGTTTGAGATTATTGTTGTTTGGATTGCAATATAGTACAGATCTCCTTCTGAAAAGTATTTGTTTTTTCTTGGTATATTCTTTCTGCAGATCTCTGGTTTTCCATCATAGCCAAAAATCAGAGTTTTCCTTTTTCTGCAGATGGCTTTAGAGCAGGCATGTCAAACTCGCGACGTCACATGATGTCATGCGACATATCAGAGCTTTTTCACCATTGCTGGCAATGGGATAAGCGCAGGTCTGGTATGATGAAACCGGCTCGCAGGCCAGCAGTTTGACACGCCTGCTTTAGAGTCACAGTTGTGATAGGTCAATTCTTTTTTTTTTTTTTAGAGTTTATAATTTTCACTTTATAGAAAGCCCAAGATGTTTCCTATTTTTAAATCACAGCTATTCTTTGTTATTAAGACATTGAAGGTCACCAGAATCAAATTTATCTTTTCCTGGGCCTTGCCAGTCCCTGTAATAGAGCAGCTGTTGTTGTATATTTTCATCCACCACTAGATATCAGCACCAGTTCTTTCAGTAATAAACACTTATTCTGTTTTGATGATATAAAAGGAAAATCTTAATAGATTCCACCGATTTCAAACTTATCCAAATTAAGTCTTATATTCTTTTTATTTCAATATATTTCTGTTCCCCCTGAAAGGTTTAATTCGCCACTTCTGTCTGCAGAAGGGTGGGTCAAAAGTCCCTCTCCTTTTCACTTTCGGAGACTTTTTGCTTCTTTGGGTTTTCCCCCCCCAGGAAATCAATTTCCAAATGGAAGAGAGAAAATCACTGTTCTTACCCAGTTCCAAACACGTTTACAGTCAGCTTAGAGTAGTACTTTTGGACTTCGGTTGATTGTAACTTGGGCTAGACTCGGAAGTTGAGCTAGCCTCTTCTCCTACCGGTTTCTGGAGGGCTTTTCCCAAACTGATCGGATCAACTGCCATCTCTCCGCAATCGACAGGACTTCCCTCCTTCTGTGTTGCCTCTATGGGGCAACTTCAGGCCCATTTAGGGTCCCCTGGCAGGCAGAAATCAGCTGTAGGGAGCGGATCCCTGCGATCCCTCGGCTGCTGTGCTACTGCGCAAAACCGGAAGTTCTTATTCATGTCCTTATTGATAGATAATGAACAGCATGGTAGTCCAGTGATGAGATCATCACCTCCCACTTGGAAGGTTGAAATTTCAATCCTAGGTATTGGCAGATATTTCTCTCCTAGGATAAAAAGGGGGAAAAAAATAGCTGTGAACTCCATGTGGCATCAAGAAGAGCATCCGGCCAGTAAACGCTTAGCTCCATCCAGTCATCCTGATTCCACCCCTAATTAGGGGATTATAGGATTGTAAAAAGGAAGGAGTTTTTATGCTTATTGATGGATGCCAGTTGCTTAAGAATTGTAAACATAATAGCATTAATAAATAACAGCGAAGGAAATATTTTATCACTAATTTTCTTTTTTTAAAACAAATGTTCAGTTTGGTTTTTCTGAAATGTGAAATACAGATATTTAACTTCATAAAAATAAATTTAAAAATACTTCTCTGTTAAAATATTACAAGAAAATTTCAGTATTCATAAAATTAATGAATAGAATTAATGAAAAGATGGACTAAGGGTGATATGATAGCAGTTATCCAGTACTTGAGGAGTTGTCATAGAGAAGAGGGAAGTCAACCTATTCTCCAAAGCACATGAGGGCAGGACATGAAGTAATGGGTGGAAGATCATTAAAGAGAGATCCAACCTAGAACTAAGAAGAAATATCCTGACAGTGAAAACAATTAGTGGAAAGGCTTATCTCTGGAAGTTGTGGTGCTCCATCACTGGAGGTTTCCAAGAAGAGAGTGGACAACTATTTCTCTGGAATGGTATAGGGTCTTCTGCTTGAGCAGGGAGTTGGACTAGAAGACTTCCAAGGTCCTGACTTCTGGTTTTGCACCCATAGCGCATGGCCACGCAACAGCGACATCCACTCCCCACAGCTAGTTTCATCCTGCCAGGGGGACCCTAGATGGGTCTGAAGTTGCCCCAAAGAGGTGACCATGAAAGAAGGGTGCCCCATTGATCATAAAGCGATGGCAATTGCTTCATTTGATCCGGGGAAAGCCCTCCGAACCTGACAGGTGAAAGGCTAGCATGAGATCAGCGTCTAGCCCACGGGTCGACAACCTGCGGCTCCCAGCCTCCTCCGCCATTTGCAGAGAGAGAGAGAGAGAGGCACGTGTGCTTCCCTTCTCTCTCTCTCTCTCTCTTATATGGACTTGCCCCCTCATGGGGCTCATGATTGGCCTGTGCCTGGGCACTCCACCCCCTGGGAGAAGCACAGCCAGGATGTCCTTTCCCGGGCTGGCCCCGTCCGAGGGGCACATGGCCAGGGAGCCATGCAGGGCAGCCCTGGGATCCCCCCTGGGAACGGCCCGCCAGAGCCTCCGCTGAGCAGACCAGCCCTCCCGCAAGCTGCGGCCCCACGAAAGGGGTCTGCCCCATTTAGTGTCAGCATTGCTCTGTCTCCCAACCTCTGAAGGTGCAAGGCTTGCTTTGAACAGGAACCCCCCCTGAAGTCCAATGTTTTCCCTGAAGCCCACTGGGAGATGGCAGGGGAGGCGCGGCAGCTGCTCTCTCAAGGGACCACTCGCCAGACTGGTGGATCTGCTGGGCAATCCCTGCCCAGGAATGGGAGGTAGGCAATGAGTGCTGGATCCCCCACAGGGGAAGCTTGCTCCGTCCTTCCTTTCCTTTCAGGTACTGTTTCTGAAAAGAGGGGGGAACCCAATTGGAGCGGGAGGACCCCTCCCCAGCCCATCCCCACACCTGCCCGGTCCCGTGGCTTCCTGGGGAGCCTGGCTCCAGGCTGGGGGGAAGAGGAAACCAGATGCTGTAGGAGCCCCAGAGCTGGAGGGAAGAAGGGCCACCTGGAAGGATTGGCAAATGTTGGCCGGGGGTTCCTCTCCTTGGGGCAGGGGGTTCTAGGAGCCTGGCTACCCTGATGGCCCAGTGCTGGGCTTCCCTCCCAAATATCCTGCAGACTGGTTTGCAGGGGGGGGCTGCGGTGGGGTCCCCAGATGGGCAGACAATTGGGTCTGAGCTGGGTCTTCTGTAAGACCCTGGAATGTCTCTTTCTGATTCTGCTCAGCTCCGGGTCTTTGCTCCGAAGGGAGCCCGGCTGAGCGGCTTTGGGAGTCTTCCAAGGGGGCTGGCTGTACCGCTCACTGGTCAGAGCTGGAGGGTCGACCCCCGCCCCACACACAGAGAGAGAGAGCAATTGAAGGAATTTGCCAGGTGACTGAGCACTGATGTCCAGCCTCGCACCAAGTGGCAGCAGCGGCTCTGAACCTGGAAGACTTCCAGAGCATATTCGAACTGGACAGACAGCCCTTTCCCCCTTACCGATCCTTCAATGCCCCAGAGTTGCTTCCCCAGGCCTGCTGCCGGCTCCCTTTCTGCTCCACGCTCGGCACTGCCTCCATGGCCACCGCGTCATCTCAGCCACCAGCAGAATCCTCCTCATGGTCAGCCTCCTCCTCGCGAGTGGAGCTGACTTTGGCTGCCATATGGATGGGAGGCTGGAAAAAGACGCATCCTGTTTTGACGGAGGGAGCTGGGTTGGTGCAGGCATGTGTATGTGTGTTTGTGTGGGTACAAAAATCTGTTTCGGTAAGGCTGGGTTTCTCAGCCTCTGCAACTTTCAGAATTCTGAGAGTTGAAATCCACCACTCCTCCTCTGAAAGTTGCAGAGGTTGAGAAACACAGCTAGAAGGACTGCCAATTTTATTTAGCCTGGGAGGCTCTTTTTTTTTTATTGAAAATTTTTAAGTTTTACAAAACAATTCCCTTCCCCAAACCCTCCCAACCCTCCCCTACCCTACCCTGACCTTCCCAGAGCTGAATACAGGCTTAGTTAAAAAAATTTTAAAAAGATTTTAAGACACATATAAACTATAAGCAAATCTAAATATGTTAATTAAACAAATTATAAAATAGTTAACAATATATATATATATATAAATACAAGAAGGAAGGAAAAAAGAAACAGAAAAAGAAGAAATCAAATAAAAATAAAAAGAAAATTAAAAAAAATGTCTATAAAATATCTTAAATTTTAAATATAAATTATTCAAAAACTAAGTAATATTTTTTTATATCCAACTTATATTGTATGAAATCTATCCATTTTTTCCATACCAAAAAATACTTCTCTTGCGATTGATCTTTCAAGAAAGCCGAAATCTTTGCCATTTCCGCCAAATAAGAAACTTTAAGAAACCACTCTTGCAAAGTAGGCAAAGATTCCTTCTTCCAACATTGCCCTACTAACAACCTGGCCGCTGTAATTAAATTTAACATCAATATAGTCTCTTTACTATCACAATCAGAAACAATACCTAACAAAAACAATTGTGGGGTAAATTTTACCCTTCTTCTAAAAATTCTTTGGATATTCCACCATATCTTAATCCAAAAAGCTTTTATATTTTTAAATGACCACCAGATATGATAATAAGTAGCATCCAAACATCCACATCTCCAACATTTAGGCTGCAAGTCAGGATACATACGAGACATTTTTTGTGGATCAAGGTGCCATCTATAAAACATTTTATAAAAATTTTCCCTTAAATTTTGGGCTTGTGTAAATTTAACATTGCTCACCCAAATAATTTCCCAGGTATCTAATAGAACCGGTTCATCAAAATTTTGTGCCCATTTAACCATACATTCTTTCACTAATTCTGCTTCTGAATCCAGTTCTACTGACACCCCATAAATTCTCTTAATATGAGTTCATCTTTGATCTTTTATTTGTTTTAATAAATTCTCATCTTCTCTTCCACCTCTCCACTATTTGTCTATAATGAAACCATGAATAAATAATATTTTCTTGTGTTAAATCTTCCAAAGATTTTAATTGCCAGTTTTTACCATCCCATCTAAGTAATTGTGCATAAGAAACGCTATTCATCTTGACTCCTCTCCTTATCCCTTCTATCGCATGCCACGGTATGGCCCATAGTGGAATTTTAAAATCACTTCTATAATATTTCTTCCAAACCCGAAGTAAGGAAATCCTTATAATATGAGATTTAAAAACCCTATCAACCTTTTTATTAAAAATTAAATAGGCATGCCATCCAAAAAGTAAATCCCAACCCTCCAAGAGGAGTATTTCTACATTTGTTAAATTAACCCAATCACTAATTAATGTTAAAACCACAGCATCATAATACAATTTCAAATTCGGTACCTTGAGTCCACCTCTCTCACGAATATCTTGTATAATTTTAAGTTTTACTCTTGGTTTTTTCCCTGCCCAGATAAATTTATTGATACCTTTCTGCCATTCATTTAAATTAATCTCATTCTTTAAAATGGGTATCATTTGAAATAAAAAAAGAAACTTTGGCAGAACATTCATTTTAATCGCCGCAATTCTTCCCAAAAGAGATAATTGCAGCTTCTCCCAATTTTCCAAATCTCTTTGTATTTTGACCCACAGCCTTTCATAATTATTTTTATACAATTTTGCATTAGAAACAGATAAAATAACCCCCAAATATTTTACCTTATTGACAACCTCAAAATCTGTCAACTTAACCAAGGTCTCCTTATCCAAATTAGTCATGTTTTTAGGCAATATTTTAGTCTTATTGTTATTAATTTTAAAACCCAAAACCTGTCCATACTGATATATCAATTGTAATAACTCTACTACAGAATAAGTAGGTTGAGATAAAGTAACAACTAAGTCATCTGCAAAAGCCCTTAATTTATATTCTTTTTTATTAACTTCTATTCCTTTTATTTGCTGTGATTCTCGAATTTTAATCAACAAAATTTCCAAAGTTAAAACAAACAGAAATGGTGACAATGGACAACCCTATCTAGTCCCCTTCTCTATTAAAAACACCTCTGACAAACCCCCATTAACTATGAGTTGTGCCGTTTGCTTTTGTAAAATTTTTTCTCCAAAATTCATTCTCTCAATTAATCTTAACATAAATTGCCAGTTCAGCTGGTCAAAAGCTTTTTCAGCATCTAAGAATATCAATCCTGCGGAAACCTGATTATTTTTATCTAAATATTCTAATAAGTTAATAATTTGTCTAACATTATTCTTCATATACCTTCCAGTTATAAAACCCGTTTGATCCATATGTATTACATGATGCAAAACCCTCATAAGTCTATTAGCTAAAATTTTCGAAAAAATCTTATAATCTATATTTAAAAGAGATATAGGTCTATAATTCTTTGGTAAAGTAAGATCTTGATCTTCTTTTGGAATCAAGGATATAAAAGCTCTACCCCATGACGGGGGAATCTCTGAACCCTGTAATATATTATTAAAAAGCTCCCTTAAAGGTTGAATCATCTCTTGAACCAAAGTTTTATAATAGATAGATGTCAATCCATCCGTACCCGGTGCTTTACCTAATTTTAATTCTTTAATTACTGTCTCAATTTCCTCACTAGTAATCAAACCATTAATTTCTTGTTTCTGATCTTCTCTTAGTTTAGGAAAATTAGCTTCTTTTAAATAATCTATATCTGAAAACTGTACTTTAGTACTCATGTATAATTTTTGATAATAATCTAAGAAAGATTTCTTAATCAACTCCTTCTGATATACCAATTTACCATTATAGTTTATTTTATCTATAGTTCTCTGTCTCTGCTTCTTTCTCAATTGATAAGCCAACCATCTCCCTGGTTTATTGGCATTACAAAATGTATTTTGTTTCATATACAATAAATTAGTTGCAGTTTGATCAGCCATCAACATATTAAATTGTGATTTAAGCAATTTTATAGATTCCTTAATCTTCTCATCTGTGGAGTTTAAAATCAGAGCTTTTTCTTTTAGTTTAATCTCATCTTCCAACTCCTTACGTTTCTGCACCTGCTTCTGTCTATGAACATTATTCATTTGTATCAAAATCCCCCGCATATAAGCTTTACCTGCATCCCAGACCATTGACATTGAAGTTCCCTTATACATATTTAAGGCAAAATAATCCTTTAATTGCTCCTTTAATTTTTGAACATTCTTTTCTTGTCTAAATAAATTTTCATTCATCCTCCAAGATCTCCTCTCCTCTTTTTCATTAACCAATTCCATCCAAACTGGACTATGATCCGTCAATGTCCTAGGAAAGATCTTAACATTCTTTACCCTAAAATATAAATCCGTTGTAATCAAGAAAAAGTCAATTCTTGAAAAAGATTGATGTCTATCCGAAAAGAAGGTAAAGTCTCTCTCCTCCAAGTTATGTTCACGCCAATAATCTCGCAGCTCCCAGTCCTCTTTCAAATCAAAAAAGGCTTTAGGTAATTTAGCCTGTTTAAAAGAAATGGAGGGTCCTTTTTTATCTCTTTGTGTATCTAAAACACCATTCCAGTCTCCCATTAATATAACAGATCTATAATCCAACAAAATTAGTTTTTGATGTAACAATCTATAAAATTGTTCCTGTTGTTGATTTGGTGCATACAGTCCCACTATGAGTACTTTCTTACCATACAAACCCACTTCAATCATAACATATCTCCCTTGAGGATCGGATTCTACTAAACAGGCTGATAAATTTTGCTTGACATAAATAACTACTCCCCCTTTTTTCCTGGGAGCAGAAGATACAAAATGAGATCCCAAACGAGCATTAACTAAATATTTTTGATCTTTAGATACAATGTGTGTTTCCTGCAGGCAAATAATATCATTGTTATATTGCTTTAAATAATGAAAAATTTTCTTTCTCTTTTGTGGGGAATTAAGACCATTAGCATTCCATGTCAGGAGCTTTACCATCTTCCTTGACCAAGAGCCTGGAGAAGACTGCTTGAAGATCTGCCATTGAAGAATGTGCTGCAGAGCTCTGGGGTCTTGCTCCTCCCACAGGCACCGAAACAAATTCTTGTACAACCTCTTTAACTTCTATCTTCTGTTGTTCCTTTTCCTTACGTCTATGGGCTGCCCGAGTCATTCTTTGCTCTTTGATCTCTGCTTGTTGCAACCACTCAACCTGTGATTTCCCAACATCCATCAATACTACTTCTTCAGACTGCTATTCCACCTCCTTGCCATCCAAGACTTTCTGCATCTTAGGTGGTGATGAGCCTGCTCCCAGGACCGACTTATAAAACTCCTTTGCTTTAGAAACAGTGTTAAGTCTATAACGCGTCCCCGCATGACTCACTACGATACCCATCGGAATCTCCCATCTGAATGGCATCAATCTTTTTTTAAGTTCATTGGCTAAGAAAGCAAACTCTTTTCTCTTTCTTAAAATTTTGGATGGAATCTTCTTTAAAATAATGACATCTTGAGCAGCAGTCTGAAACCTCTTGTTATAAAAAGCTTGTATAATTTCATTACGCAGAGATCTCTTCCCAAAATAAATTACCACATCTCTTGGCAGGTTTTTTTGCTTTGCAACCCAAGAGTTAACTCTAAATATTTTTTCAATTTCTCTGAATATTTCCTCCTCTCTATCCAGAATAGCAGCAAAGTCATTTACTACAATCTCTCTCAAGTCTTGTTGCATGTCTTCTTTCAGGCCTCTGATTCTTAAAGCATATTCCATTTCTCTGTACTGAGACATAACAATATCATCTTGTGAAATTTCCATCTTTTTTTCCATGCCTTCAAATTTATCTTCCAAAATCTCCACCTTGCCTGCTACTTCTTCCACTCTAGAGTCCAACTTCTCAACCACAGAAGCAAGTCCTGTTAAAGCCAAAACTATATCTTGCCTCAAAATAATATTATTCTCCACTAAAAGCTCTTTCACTTCCCCTCTGATTTGAGATACAGCATTTTCCATTATGTCTTGCATATCTTTTACTGTTCCTGCTGGCAAAGGGGGAGAGGGTGGTGGTGTAGCTTTAGGTGTTTGTGCTGGTAAAATCGTAGGAGAAGAAGCCACCTTAGGTACTGTAGATGTTGCTTGCCGCTTTGAAGCCATTTTTAAAAAGAAAAAGTTTTGTTTCTTCTTTCCTCCTTCTTTGAAAAAAAATAAAAAATACAAAAAAAATCCCTTAAAAAAACAAAAAAATGGCAAAGGAGAGTTTAACAAAAAAATAAAATCTTCCCAAAACACCAATCCACTTTGAGAAAAAGTTTTAAAAAGGGAACAATCTAGTCCATTGCATTCCGTTTCACTCACTTTCTGATCGCCATTTTATTTTCACTCTCTCAAAAAAAAAAAGAGAAAAAAGAAGGGAAATAAAAATCAACCTTTCAAACTTAAGTCCAAATAAAATCCAATAAAAAAATCCTTTATCCAGCTCTGTCCGCTTTTAAAAGTAACTCACCCGGTCTCTTTAAGCGCGGAGGTGGGAGCGGCGTCTTGCTTTGTTCCCGAGGGACAAAGGCAGCTGGGAGGCGGAGGCAACCCGAACTCCGAGGGAGCTCTCTTTTCACCCCCCAAAGAAAACTTCCTGGGGGCTCCAAGAGGCTCTACCTCTATTCAGGTGATACTCCCCTCCCCCCTTTGCCCGGGAGGGAGGTTTTGAGCCGCGGGACAACTGGTGCCTGCTATTCTCTGCGGTTCTCACGCTTTCCCAGGAGGACGGCTACAAAGTAGCCGTCATCACTGACGCTAAACCACCGGAAGTCGCCTGGGAGGCTCTTTTGAGATTTGGAGGTAGGGACATGTTGTGGCTGCTCTCACAAAATGGCTAACTGATGGGTGTCTATCTTTTCTCTAAGTGGGTTTCTCTGCTATGGAGATCAGGAGGGCAGAGATCTATTCAGAAGAGAGTGATTTATTAGAATTCTCCAAGAGGAAGAAAAAAGGAAGGGGGAGGGGAGAGGGAGGGAGGGGAGAGAGAGAGAGGGAGAGGAAAGATAGAAAGAGAGAGGGGAGAGAGGAAAGACAGGAACGAGCGAGAGAAAGGAAGAGAGAGAAGAAAGAAAGGGAGAGGAAAGTGGAAAGAGAGAAAGGAAAGAGAAGGGGGGAGGAAATTAGGAGAGAGGGAGAGGAAAGAGAGGGGAAGAGAGAGAACTCATGCACAGCAGCCTCTATTCCTTTTTAATTAAACTCTTCAATCAAGCTCCCCCCCTTGTGCGCGCAGGTGCGTGCATGCACAAGTTTTGTGGCTCCCAGTGTTTTCTTTTCTCTGGGAAACGGGTCCAAGTGGCTCTTTGAGTGTTTAAGGTTGCAGATCCCTGGTCTAGCCCAAGCTACTTGCAGCTGAAGTCCCAGAGCACGAATCTGAACATCGGTGAACAGCGTGCTTGGAATTGGTGAGAATACTGATCTTACTTCTTCTATCTACTAACTGAATCCTTGAAAAGATCTCCAAAGCAAGAAAACCTCCAGAAGTGAAGGGAGAGGACTATATCCCCATTCCCCTTACAGATGGAAGCGGCGAATTAATATTAAAAGAGGAAAGAGATATACTAAAATTTGATTTAAAATACTAAAGTCTGGACAAATTTAGGAACTAAAAAACTGTCAAGACTATACCCTAAAGAATTTTTGATGGAATTATAAAAATATATAACAAAAATAGGTTTTTGATTGAAAAAAAAAACCTGAAAAAAGAAATAACTGCTGACGTCTAATGGAGAATCAGAGAATAGAACACTAATAATAAGGACTCAGAAATTAGCAGAATGCCTATAAACAAAGAAAAAGCTGTTCCTTTGAATTGCAAATAACCTTGAAGACAGCTAGGAACAAAGGAAGAGCCAGCTAAAAAAGTGTCTGAAAGAAAAAAGTGTCTGAAAGAAAAAAAAATACCTGGACTGTTGCTTAAATCTAAGAACTGTTTATGGAAAAGAAAAACCTTGGCCTTTCGGCTAATCTTTTAGAGGAGAATCTACAGGAAGGATTTAAGGTGGCTTAACACACTGAACTGTAATGTTGACTGACTGATAAATTGACTTTTGAATTAAATCATTGATGAAAGATTATTTGGGGGGGGGAGACAACATGGATATCACAAACGTATCAAAAAAATGACAGGACGCCACATTCAATATTTTCTCCTGAAGGACTTAGCCTGGGAAATCAAGGGCCTCCAGAAGCAATTCTTCAAGGCAAGATAAATACTTTCCAGGAAGAAATATATGTAATGTTAGGACAAATACAAATGACAATAGACTCAAACCATGAAGAAATTTGAAACAACTTTGATGATTTAAATAAGCATATTTCCAATCTAAATCTACAGTTAAAAAACACCCAGGAAATAACAGTGAATGAACAAATAAATCAGATAACAGACTACAAATTAGAAGAGTATGATCAGATTGATAAAATAACAAAGGAAAAGAATTACAATTTAACACAAACAGGAAAAAATCTACAAGGTTCTGATACAACAAGAAAAATGGAATGGACTATAGAATTATCAGGAGAACCATAAAAGTTTGGGAGACAGGAAGTATTTATCTTACTCATTTCATCTTTTGTATTCCCAACAACATTTGTAAAAATACAGGAATTGCCAGGTAAGTGGATTACATCAACTTGGAAAACTACTCGGCAAAAGAAGATGACCAGAGACAGATACAAGAGATTTGACTCACCCTACCAGATGGACGCGAATAAACATTTGTTTGAATATGGCTAAAAGAACAGAGAATTTTGAACATAAAGGGGCTTATAATAAGAAGGATAAGAGATTTAAGTAATATAGTATGTTCTATAATATATGAAATGTAAAAATAGCAGGTTGATGTAACTTTTATTAATATAAGTGAACTATAAACTGATTATAAAGGATATTATATTTAGATACTATAAGATAGATAAAAAGAATACTATTTTTATAATGTATAACATAAAATATTGGGATAATGTACCTAAATGGGAAAATTTGGACAGTTAGATGGCTAATATGAAGAAATTATGACTGATAAGAATTGGATTGAATATAAGGGAATTATATTATAAAAATTATAAAAATAGGATGCATGCTGAACTAATGAGATGATGGTTATGAGAATAATATAAGCTGAAAAAAATGTTATATATAGAGATTATTATTATTTGTATAAATATAAAAAATGCCTATATCTAATCAATTATATATTGAAAATATTAAGAATTATATTTTGGCTAAGGCTGAAGAAGGAGAATACAAATGGGAGAAGCGGGGACTTCCGGTTTGCCAATGCGGCTGCCACGGATGTCTGGAAGGCGAGCTCCGTCTTCCGCATCCAGTTTCGTTTTTCTGGGGGAACCTGGAAAGGTCGAAAGTCATCCTGTAGGGACGACCAACAAGGAGAGAATCCCCACTTGGTCGTGGGAAGGCAGTAGCCCTTCCACTCAATCCGGGGTAGCTCTCCAAACCAGTGGATGAAAGACCGGCCATAGCAATATGGCTCGTCACTAGGCTGCAGACAGCCGAAGTCACACTTACCACCAGGCAACTATAAAGCAGGGCAGATGAGACTGGGTGAGATCTACCTCTCTTAAATCCTAACTATCTTCTTTACCTGCATAAGCTGCTTAAAGTACTTTTCTCCCTGGAGAGGAAAGGGAGATTTTACCCCTCCCTCTAGAAACAGCGGCGACTGACTATCCAGGGTAGTTTAAAACATTGCAAGAATAACTTGATCCTAACTGGAATTTTATTTTTTAAAGTTTGTGGACTAAAAGATTTTCTATTCTTATTGAAGATCTGAGTTTTTACTTATAAAAAAGAAGCAAAACTGAAAAGACTATAAAAACTTTGGACTTAAAAGAAAACTTTAAATGGTAGGGGCAACATGTTGTGGCTAAACCTGATATTACAACTTGTTATTGCTGAAAAGAGACTTGGCCAGCAGCCCAGACAATAGATAAGACTTATATAACCTTGACATATCAGCTGTGAGAAGCCCAGCTGTGTTCCATACTCTGCTTGCATTCTCTGATTGTAAAGCTTTTAACCTAATATACTACTAAGAGAATATGGATGAAGATCAGGAACAGATTCTCTTTATGTTGAAAGCAATTCATCAAACTATTCTTACAGCTACTCATGAAATAAGAGGTAACAGAAAAAAACAAGATGTCAGTCCAGA
Source organism: Crotalus tigris (assembly GCF_016545835.1). NCBI lineage: Eukaryota > Metazoa > Chordata > Lepidosauria > Squamata > Viperidae > Crotalus > Crotalus tigris. The sequence continues at coordinate 91,867 of NW_024096907.1, forward strand.
TATACAAACTCAAACTTTGATTACAACTAAAAAATCAACTACACAGAATATAACAAAAAGTGGAACAATTAAATATTATGACAGAGAATTCAGATGATCACCAAATACAGTCAATGGAAAATCCAGAAAAGGGTCTGACAATATGGAAAAGGGAAAAGACTTTATACATAAATCAGAAAAAACTTGAGGATCAAGAAGAAGGACAGACTGAAGAGAAGATGAACAGTTCAGGACAACTACATCGAGATGGAAAAATAGAGAGACAATTTGTTAGTCCTCTCAAAAAAATGGCGGCCAGATGTTTTTTTTTTCTACGTCAGACAATATACATAACAACACAGGGAGATTTATTTGATGACTCAAAAGCACAGACATGAAAGATGATTTGGCAAAGAAAGAAAGCTAGAATAAGACTAAAGAAAATTGGGGGTTTGACTTAGTGAGAATTAAAATAGAATATACTCATATAGATAAGATCTGTACTTTGAATATTAGATATTGTTCTAAGTTGAGATAAAGAAAACTTTGGTCATTTAAAACTTGGAAATATAAATATTAACAGTTAAATTTAAACATTCATTTGCTTATAAAGGTTAAATGTGAAGGTAATTAAGATATATATAAGCTAAAAATTTATCAATGAATGTAATAAATATGTTCTTATTCAACGGTAATAATAAAATTACTAGCTTAAATGAGATAGTAGATATTAAGAGAAAAAGAGAGAACGTGTTAAATGTTGAAATAAGAGAAATTTTGGTTACTATAGTTAAGATATTTGGAAATTACCAGAAAATAAGAATATTATCTTGTATTATTAATTAGTTAATGTAAGATGGTGAGAATTCAAATAGATAAAACGTGTATCCTGAACATTAGATCTTGTGATGAATTGTGATAAAGGGAATTGGGGTTATTTAAAACTTGGAAATTATAAATATTAAATGTTAAATCTAAATTTTAATGGGAAACTAAAAATTGGGGAAAAACTAAACAGGACATTGATTGTCTAAAAAGATTGAAAGTTAAAACAACTAGGATATGTATAAACTAAAAATTATTGATAAATGCAAGAAGTTATTTTTATTTAATCAATATAATAAGAATTGTACTAATTTAAATATGAGACAGTAAATACCAAGGGGAAAAGAGAGGAAATATTTAATGTAATAGTTTGAGATCTGTACTAAAGATATTTGTATGTTATTGAATTATTGACCAACTCAGCCACCACGTTGCTTTTCAAATATTTAAATGTAAAACTAAAAAAAATCAATAAAATTTTCTAAAAAAACAAATGGGAGAAGGGAAGATCAAAGAAATATATCATTAATTAATATATTGTGGAATTATCAATTAATTATTATTGATTGTTAATTAATTATTATTGTCCTTTTTTCTTGTTAAAATATAAACCAAGACAACATGCTGTACACTAGGCACTGGAGATTATTATAGTTAAAAACCAATAAAATATTTATTAAAAAAAGGATTTCCAAGGTTCCTTCCAACCCTGAAATTCTGTGTCCTATTGTACAAAATAGAATTTTTTATTGCTAGTCCTAATCTGGCATCTATTCATTATTCTAAAGGTTTTGTAAACTACCTTTTGAAGCAAGCCTTCCCCTGCCCCATCCACCTTACTCTCTTTCCTTTCCAAGGCTGCCACACCCTGGTACTCCCTAATATTGTGCATGTGTGCATTTGTAGTTTTTTTTTTTTTTTAAAAATAACTGCTCACTTTGGACTTTGTTATCCTGCCAAACCCTCCAAGCCCAGGCAGTTGTTTATTGAGGTATTCTCAGTAAGGTAACATTTTTAGAGACATTACTCTATAGAATGCAATCATGATTTTAAAAAAGACTAGCCAAGAAAGAAGTTGACATACCATGTTTCCCCGAAAATAGGACCTATCCTGAAAATAAGCCCTAGCCTGATTTTTATGCATGTGCCTAATATAAGCCCTACCCCCCAAAATAAGCCCTAGTTAAGACCCTGCCTTCTGGTTGTGACTTCCTATGAAGATATGGCCAGCAGCTGACACACCCAGAGGAGCTTCTCTCTCTGGACTGTCGTTTTTCCAACTCAGTAACAGAAGGAACTGGCTTCCTCTTGTTTTTTGATCCTCCTGGATTAGAAAGTATCTTTGAATCAGTCCTTACAATCCTCCCATAAAGCATCAGTCTGCAAGCCATTTTAGAAGCTGAGCTCCAAAATGGATGAGTTGAAGTGTGGGGGCAGGATAGAAATCACATTGGTATTGGATAAAGCAACCATTTTGGGATTTATTTTTCAAACAGACAATAAGCCGTGCCCTTCATTTCTTAATCAGTTTTTGAGACTATTATCTTTATGAGCTAAAAGAGGCGCTCTTTAACTACAGCTCAATACTCCTTTTTGAAGCTATACACCATATTTGAGACTCCTTTGTTGTTAAACGATAAGGAAGAGGTTTGCTGAAGGCAGCCAAACAAGGAAGCATGGAGTATTTTTTTTCTCCTGAAATATGAAGGTAAAATTGCTTTTAATTTACTTTCTTTTAAATGTTTAGTTGCTCTGTTGTATTGCTTTGATGTGGGGGTTTGAAATTTGCCTATTTTTATGGACTCTGATTGGCCAGGAAAAGAAAGCAAATAAATAAGTCTTTGACCACCAGAGGGAGCTATGAGGATGATTAATCCTGAGCTGCTTGTTATTATCAAAGAGACCCTGGACCAGTCATTACAAAAGATATTTAATTTCATAATATATATTAATTATACAGAGGATATTGAAAATTATCAACCTGCTGTGTCAACCTTACAAATATTGGACAATGCAAATGACCTAACTGTAACTTCAGAATATATATCTGACATCTGGTTCTCGATGATAGTATGACTACAACCCTCCCAGTGCAACTGAAAGAAGAGAAGTAAATTCACAATTCTCAAGAGGTCAAGTTTCGGACTTTTGCGTTATGGATATTAACAAGGTTGAAAATGCTTTGAGAAAAAAAGATACAATAGTCATCTTAGTGAAGGAAACTCTATTCTGGGAAGATTTGCCTCAGACTAACTTACAATGTCAAATAGAACAAATTTGGGACTTTATATGGATATAAATAAAGTGAGATTTTTTTCAAGAAAAAAGATCTGACAGACTCTTGAGAACAAGAAAAAGATTATGCTATGAAGATAAGCTGGAGGGAGTGACCTAAAATTAACATCTTAATTAATTAGGATGCATTTCTTAAAAAGCTCAATATATATATTGAAAGAAAATTTTAAGTTAGTTTTATATATACAACATGAGTATATATGTAAATGCATGTTTTCTGGTTTTTTAAATAATGTTGAACAATTTCCAAAGTTTGTAAAATACTATTGACTGGATTTGAAAATATGAGAAGAAAAAGATCCATTTTATGGGATTAAACTCAAGGGAGAGAGTCGAACTTAATGAGCTAACTTTGAGTTTTGGTTTTAAAATGAAAGGTTTTCTTTCATCTCCTTTATATGTAATACCTGAGTACTTCCTAGAATTAGTAAATTACTAAAACTAAAAAAAAGTGTCTTCCTTTAGAGTTTAAAAAAAAATGATACATTATTCCCCACAGCAAAATGAAGCAGAGATGGTTAAACTGATTTTTTTACCCAAAGAAGAGAATATACTTAATGTTGTCTCTATTTTGAAATTGCTTCCGGATTTTGTGCTTGCAATGAGAAAAAAAATGAAACTTTGATTCTGTTTTTGTGAACTAGATAGGCTTATTGTTATAGAAATGGCTTGTATATCTATTGTATAAAAGCAGAAAGTTGTGGTTGTAATGTTGTTACCTTTTACTGTGCTAAACAGAGTCGGAAGTCAGTGTCTTTTTCTTTTTTCTTTTCTCCTTTACACTATCCCCCCCTTTTCCCCCTCCCTCTTCTTTTACTTTTCTATGCTTTTTTCCTCTTATATTTTATATTTTGATAAAATTAATAAAATAAGAGTGCTGAGGAAAAACCCTGCCCTCTAGTTGCAACAGGTGGGGTGAGGCACAGACATAAAAATCAAGCTAGGGTGGGGGGAGTTGTGCCATGGACCCCGCACCACTTACTTCAGGATCCCCCACACCCAGGCCACTCCTTGCTCGGTGACCTTTCCCTGCTGGTTCAGTCACCTGGCTGCCCACCCACTTCTTCCCTTTCATTCCCCTCCCAAGCCAGACTGCCATGCTACGGAGGATGTGCCTTACCCGATCCCCTTCTGCCATTTTGAAGCCAGGGGGAGTGACAGGAAAGGTTCTGCCACCACTGTGCAACAGCCGCGTCTGCTGTTTGAGGGGCTTTCTTTGGTCCCCACCGCCTCCACTTAGCCCCACAGATCAGCTGCCTGGCGGCAGTTGCCACCTCCACCAACTCTCCCTTGGCTTGCACTGTGACTGGGGGCGCAAGCCTCCCCTGCCACTTCCCTCAGCCAGCACTCCATTGCCACCCCCACACCTTATTGCACACTTTCTTGCCGCCCTGCATCAGCCCATATCTCCCTTCTCCATTCTGGAAATGGCAGCTCCATTTTCTGCTGCTTTCCTCCCAGCAGAAGGGAGGAAAGGAAGGACACTTTGTATGGAAGGATGCTAAGCTCTGGGAAAACTACGCCATCTGAAGCTGGGCAAGGAAGGCCAAGCTTCCCTTCCCCAATGGTTCTGCAAAGCCCTTGAGGAGCTGATCTGCTTTCCGCAGGGGCCCTGGCCTTCCTTGCTCAGCTCCAGCTAGTGTAGTTTTCCATATGAAGCATCCTTCTTTTCCTCCTTCTGCTGGGAGGAAGGTGGCAGAAAACGGGGCTGCCATTTCCAGAATGGAGAAGGAAAACGTGGGCTGATGCAGGGCACCAAGAAAGTGTGCAAGAAAATGCGGTGGTGGTGATAGAGGGCTGGTAGAGGAAGACAGCAAGGGATGGTTGCATCCTCGGTCACAGTGCAAGCCATGGGATGATTGGTGGAGAAGGAGGAGGTGGCTACCACCAGGCAGGTCATCTGCGGCGAAGCGAGGATGGCGGGGACCAAAAAAAGCCCCTCCAGCAGCAGACACAGCTATTGCACAGCGGCAGCAGAGCCTTTCGCTGTCACTCCCCCCGAAATGGCGGAGGGGGACCAGGTAAGGCCCACCCTCCATAGCATGGTAGTCTGGCTTGGGAGGGGAGTGAAAGGGAAGAGATGGGTGAGCAGCTGGCGGGGAGATCACTGAGTGGGGAGTGTCCTGGGTGAGGGGGCCCTGGAGTAAGTAGGTGCAGGGTGTGTGAAGCAGCTCCACCCCCCAAAAAATAAGATATTCCCCAAAAATAAACTCTAATGCATTTTTGGTGTCAAAAAAATATATAAGACCAGGTCTTATTTTCGAGGAAACATGGTAGCTAGGCAAAGCTTTGTGAAAGTATTTTTGCCCCTGTCCATGATTCAGAAGCAGAATTTCCAAAGTATTTCTGTTTCAGAACAGGACATCACCACTCCTATGTGGTGTGGGGATTTCACTTGTGCAAATGGTCAACTGCATTTCAGTCTTGTTTGGATTAAATCTTATTTTTTTAGTCCCTATCTAGACCATTACCATTCTTTAGTACACCTTCATGAGCTGTTATCTGCTGGATCTGAAGCATTGCTGAATGTATGAAATAGAAATGTAAGATATAGAATAAAGGCTTTGGGAAGGTTCTAGTTAAATCTGATTAAATCAATTTACCATGCTTTATCTGTATGTCAGACTAAGACACAATAGTTTGAACAAAGATATTATTTATGATGGTATTATGTTATGACATATGATTATAATAATATTATAATTCTATTAATATAACATACACCAGGTTATTGTTAACAAATGATTTTCTGGAGCCTTTTCAATCAGATTCAGGCCTGGTTATGGGACAGAAACAGATTTGGCTGCATTAGTTGATGATTGCTGGCAAGAGTGGAATGGGGTAGTGCAATCATCCTTGCTCTTTTTGACATCTCATTAGCCTTTGATACCATCGACTGTGTTATCCTTTTGGGTCACTGTGGGTTTGGGGCTGGGTGGTGCAGTTTGCATTGGTTCAGCTCCTTTCTCTAGGGTCTGTCCCAATCTGTGTTGATAGGGAATGAGGAGTGATTGTCCACTCCTTTGTAGGATGCCGCAGGGCTCTGTACTTTCTCAACTCCTTTTTAACTTTTACATGAAGCCACTGGATGTGATCATCTGTCACCATGGATTGCAATATGAATATGTTGATGATATTCAGCTTTATATCTCCACCCCGGTGATCCAAGTGATGCTTTGGGATATCTGGAGGCTGTGGGGGCCTGGATTAGGGACAACAGGCTTCGTCTGAACCCTGGCAAAACCAAGTGCATAGAGCTTCAAGATGTAGGACTTTAACTTCTTTAATTCTGGATAGGATGGCATTACCACAGATAGACCTGATCTGCAACTTGGGGATTTTCTTGGACTTGCGACTCCTGCTCAGAGAGCAAGTAGCAGTAACGGCTAGGCTCTATTCCATTTTGTGCATCAGTTGCAGCCTTTCGTGGATCAGGAATCCCTGTGTTCAATCACTCAAGCCCTAGTCATCTCATGTTTGGACTGTTGCAGTGCTGTACATGGGACTACCACTGAAGAGCATTCATAAGCTACAATTGGCGCAGAGTATGGCAGGGTTGTCAGTTCTTGGAGCCCCTAGAGTGGCCCATGTTACACCACTGCTGGTATTGGTAATTATCTATAAAGCCTTTCATGGCATAGTTCCAGGTTACTTGAGGAACTTCTTATCTTAGTGGGACTGGCCCACTCCACCCATGCTGGCAGAGCTGTTGGTCAAAGAATTTTGGCTAGTGGGGTACAGGAGAAGAGCCTTCTGTGCTGTGGCTCCTGCCCTTTCGAACATCTTACCCTCTGAGGTAAGATTGGCTCCCACCCTCCTGGCTTCATAAAACCTGATTCTGCAAGATGGGTTGGGACCCCTGTGGGGCAGCTTGACACTTGAGGTAGTTGAGTAATCAAAAGCTAATTCCACCTTCATTCCTGCTCCCTCTTTTTCCATCTTACATTAATTATTTTGTCTATCATTTTATATTCAATGTTTAATGTTTATATTATTTAATGTTTTGAATATTTATTATGCTGTAAGCACCCAGAGTCATTCGAAACAAAACAGATAATGAATAATCTAATGAATAAATAAGTAAGTGAATAAATACAGATGAAATAAAGGTCAAAGGGAGAATTGTCAAATCAGTACCTGATTGATATACCCTTCTTCAGATAATGTAAGGTAATGATTGACTTACAACCACAATTTAGCCTAAAATTTCCATTGCTAAGCAAGATAGTTGTTAAACAAGTTGCACACCATTTTACAATTTTTTTGCCACAGTTGTTAAGCAAATCACTGCAATTGTTGAGTGAATCATGCAGTTGTTGAGTGAATCTAGCTTTCCCCATTTCTTTGTTTTTGGAAGCCAGCTGGAAGGTTAAAATGGTGATCACATCATTAGGACAGTGCAAGTGTCATGAATACATGCCAGTTGCCAAGCACACAAATTTTGATCACATGACCATGATCAGGGGTAGGCAACCTTGGCCCTTTTATGACTCGTGGACTTCAACTCCCAGAATTCCTGAGCTAGCCATGCTGGGAATTCTGGGAATTGAAGTCCACGAGTAATAAAAAACCCAAGGTTGCCTACCCCTGACCATGAGAATGCTACAACAGTCATTAGTCATTCTGAAGGAACTGGCAGTTGTTATTGCACCGTATCTTTCACAAATCCTGGAGCATCGGGGAAGTACCTGAGGATTGGAAAAGGGCTGATTTGGTTCCTATCTTTAAGAAAGGGAGGAAAAACCAGACCCAGAAAACTACAGACCAATCAGTTTAACATCAATACCAGGGAAGATCCTAGAAAAGATAATCAAAAAACAGATGTGCAAACAAGTAGAAGCAAACAAAGTTATAACTAGTAGCCAGCACGAGTTTGTTAAAAAAAAATCATGCCAAACCAATCTTATTTCATTCTTTGATAAAGTGACTAAACTAGTAAACCAGTGAAATGCTGTGGATATAGTACACTTAGACTTCAGTAAGGCATTTGATAAAGTAGATCATAACCTACTCCTTGGTAAGCTAGAAAAAGGTGGAATAGACAACATCATTGCCAGCTGGATCTGTAGCTGGCTGACAAAACGTACTCAACAAATAGTCCTCAATGGCACTATATCCACATGGAGAAAAGTAAGCAGTCGGGTACCACAAGGTTCCGTCTTAGGCCCAGTATTCTTCGATATCTTCATAAATGACTTAGATGAGGAAATTGAAGGGGAACTCATCAAATTTGCAGATGACACCAAACTGGCAGGAGTAGCCAACACCCCAGAAGACAAACTCAGGATCCCAAAAGATCTTGACAAACTTGAACAATTGGCCTGTCCAACAAAATGAATTTCAATATGGAGAAAAGCAAAGTCTTACATTTAGGCAGGAAAAACCAAAGGTACAAGTACAGATTAGGTGAGACCTGGCTTAAAAACAGTAACTGTGAGAGGCACCTTAGAGTCTTAGTGGACAATCACTTGACTATGAGTCAGCAGTGTGCAGCAGCAGCCAAAAAAGCTAATACAATCATGGGTTGTATAAACAGGCATAGAATCAAGAACATGCAAAGCATTAGTACCACTTTATAAAACCCTAGTAAGACCACACCTGGGATGCTGAAGCCAGTTTGGGTCATCATATTACAAAAAAGATGTTGAGAGTTTGGAAAAAATTCAGAGAAGAGCAACTAATATGATCAAAGGCCTGGAAACAAAAACATATGAAGAATGGCTGCAGGACTTGTGTTTGGCTAATCTAAAGAACAGAAATAGGGGAGACATGACAGCAGTATTCCAGTATTTGAGGGGCTGCCACAAAGAAGAGAGGGTCATGTTATTCACCAAAGCACCAGAGCAGGACAAGAAACAATGATCAAAGAGAGAAGCAACCTGGAATTAAGGGGAAACTTCTTGATAGTGAGGACAATTAACCAGTGGGAACAGCTTGCCTCCAGAAATTGTGGGCATTCCATCACTGGAGATTTTCAAGAAAAGGCTAGACCAGAGGTCCCCAGCCCCCAGGCCATGGCATGCCAACAACCGGTCCACACAAACAAGCAAAGCCCCATCTGTGGCATGGAGGCAACACACAAAACCATGCATTTTCCAGTCCATGGAAAAACCTTTCTCCATCGATATGGTCCCTGGTACCCAAAAGGTGGGGGACCTCTGGGCTAGACAGTCACTTGTCTGAGATGGTAGGGGGCTGGACTAGAAGACCTCCAAGGTCCCTTCCAGCTCTATTCTATTCTATTCTAGTATGAAAACCACAGCCATAAGTCAGTTTTTTCAGTGTTGTAAATTTGAACAGTTATTAAATGAATGGTTGTAAGTCAGATTACTTTTACAGCATGTAACAACATACAAGCAAAACACAGATTGAATAGGACTTGGGCTACACACATTGGAAATGGCAAATGCAGCTGATATTTCACCGCTGTAAAGAACCTGCCCTGTCATTTCATCATGAAGTCCAACCTCAAGGACTTGGATTATGCAGAGTCCATCAGCATTGAATCCCTGATTATCAGAGCCAGATGAGATGGCTAGGACACATCATCAGAATGGATGATCGTTGTATGCCATGCTAGTTGCTTTATAGTGAGTGGAGTCCATAAAAGATCTTGAGGTCAACCATGCAAGTGCTACAAAAACACTATGAATGAAATCCTGCTTCACTGTGACATCCAGCCTAGGGAATTATAAATTGCCGCTGACAGAATCCAGAGGCAAGGCCTCTATTCTAAAACCTGCATTGGCTTTGAAGACAGGTGCCACCAAATTGATAGAAAGCTGTAATGATGTCACAGAATAACACACGGAATTACTATAGCAATGGACTTTCAGTGTTCTCATTGTGCTAGACTCTCCACTGGAACTGCATAGCCACCTCTATATTTATAAATGAACTGCACAACAGCATGTCTTCTTGAAACCCAAATGACTAACTTATATAGTATGTTACATAGAAGAGGCGAGGGAGGGGGGAAGAGAGCGAGAGCGCTGCAGTATAACTAACATTGGATTTGAAACTACTGTCTTATTATCTCGTATGCAAATATGAATTTGACAAAAACTGTTCAATCTAGTTTAGATTTCTACAATCATTTCTCTCTCTCTCTCTCTCTCTCTCTCTCTCTCTCTCTCTCTCTCTTTCTTTCTTTCCTTGTTTGTTTCTTTTTTTAGCCAAATCAAACAGGAAGCTAACTTTTTTGTATCTGGCTAATGATGTTATTCAGAATAGCAAAAGAAAAGGACCAGAGTTTACAAAAGATTTTGCACCTGTCATAGTGGGAGCTTTTAAACACGTATCGAGGTATAGTACATTCCTTTCAGTATATTAATCTAAAGAACTATTTTTTTCTAGGCAAAAATCATCATCCTAGAATAATGAAAGTTTGACATATAGATTGCTGTTTGGTTTGATTTGATTTAAAAAATGGAACTAAAGTGAATGCATAAGTGTGTGTGTATGTGAGTGAGTGTAATGGAAGGGCTGTGTGTGTGTGTGTGTGTTTGTGTGTATAGAATTGGACTTGTAATTGGCATAGATGAAAGATGATTGTTGTAAGGCTAAATCTATACCAATGTATGATTTTAATTGGACCAGAGGTTTGTAAGCAGCATTATTTAATCTTAACAATGTGAATATCAAGATTCAGACATTTGAAACGATCATATGATGAACTTCCAATAGAAAATCCTGTTATGTCCAAAAGATCATACTATCACCAAAAATTGAAAAGAGTTAACATGGGAGCTATTCAGATATGCAGAAACTTTTGTTTTTCTGACTGAAAATACAGATAACAATCTATTAAAATGTGGTGACTTGAAATAAATTTGTATAAAACAAATAAGGTGTCTAGAAGTTTGTTGAGATAAGTTTCTGTTTACTTATTTTTCTTCCATTTCTATTGATGACTTTTTTGCCATCATAGTGAAACTGATGATAGCTGCAAAAAGCATCTGGGCCGTGTGCTATCTATTTGGGAAGAAAGGTCTGTTTATGAAAATGATGTATTGGAACAACTTAGACAAGCTTTGTGTAAGTAAATTTCATATGCAGCCTTTTATGGTTTGTATAACTTTATACTTGATTTTTAAATCTTTAATTTTTAATTTCTAGATGGAAACCCAAGGAAACGCACATATGAGCAGATAAAGATTGAAAATAATTGCTCTGCACAAAGCTCTCCATGTGATCCTCCCCAGGTACTAGCAATGTATAAAAATAACAACTGCAAATGTCTTGCTTCTAAACATTCTGTTGATACTGCACTTTGAGGTGTTTTTTTTCTAAAGAGATCGATAGGGTGTTTTTCCAGCAACTATAAGCTTTTTGTCTCTTGTGTTTTCCCCATATTGTTGTTTTGCTGGGTACTACCATGTTTCCCTGTCTTTTGGGCTCTGAAGTAAGCACTAGGTTTTGCTTTGGGGGAGTGCTTACTTTTTGCCAGTACCGGCACCAGTAGGTGCAAGCATGTGGGGGTGAGGCGGGGCCTGTGTATGGGATGGAGAAGCAACGCAGCGGCGAGAGCATGGTGGTGGATACGTTGCTTCCCTCCACCTGCCAGACACGTACTGAAGCCACGTAGGGTAAGGTTGCCACCTCCATCTCCACCCAGACGCTCTCGCCTCCCCCAAGCATTTTTTTTACTAACCTGTCTTTCAGCTGCATTGCGTTTCTCTGTCCACTTTTCAGCCTTCACCGCGTGTTTGTGGGACTACCGATAAAAAAAAAAGTTCAATCAGACTTTCTAAATTCTTGAGACAACACTATAAGTTGTTAAAACAACCGAAAATGGGTAAACTTCACTTTGCATTAGCACTTCAAAAGAAAAGAGGAACAGCTCTATACATTAAAGAAACAATGAACCCTAAACAAATTTATGTGGATAAAGAGGGGAGAATATTAATGGTGGAAATAATGATGGATCAAAAACAGATACTGATATAAGCAAGAACAATTTTACCAAAAATTACATTAAAAAAATTAGAATTGAACTATCAAAATCTCTGTATAATGGGAGACTTTAATGCAATAACAGATGGAACTTTGCAGTATAAAAGCACTAAACAAGGGAGGGAACCTTACACTGCGTGGTGGGGGGGGGAGGGTGCATGTCCTTTCTGTGCCAGGCCAGCCCCTGCAGCCCTGGGGCAAATGCTGGGTAGAGGCGGGCAGGGTGCTGAGGTGGGAGCTGCCAGGCTGACCAAAGTGGCAGGTGGAATGGTGGAGGCTCAGGGAAGGTGGGCGGACCATTGGTGAGCGCAATGCGGCATGGCAGAAAGTGGCCTCGGAACAAGTGGGGCAGGTAAGGAAAGAAATCCTCGCTTCCCACAGGAATTGCCTTTCTTTGGTTACCTGACTCCCAGCCTCGTGCCGTTTCTCCTTCATGATTTTGCATATGCGCAAACAGGACCACTAGTGCTGCACTAGTGCAACAATTTGGAAGCTGCTCTCCTTCACTCTGGGCCGTGAGCCTGGAAAGGTTGGAGACCTCTGGGCTACAAGATTAGAGCCAAGCAGCTTGGTGAGAAGGTGACAATAGTTGGTGCAATTATTTGCAAATGGAAGAAACAAAAAATGTCAGTCTTCCTTGGTCTGGGGCTCCATGCATGATCTCACTTCATGGAGTTTCAGTGATCATGAGAACGGTGAGGAATCAGCCCAGAGCTACACGGAAAGATCTTGTCAATGATCTCAATGCAGCTGGGTCCATAGTCACCAAGAAAACAATTGGTAATACACTACAGCGTGAAGGACTGAAATCCTGCAGCACCCACAAGGTCCCCCTGCTCAAGAAAGTACATGTACAGGCCTGTGTGAAGTTTGCCAATGAACATCTGAATGATTCAGAGGAGAACTGGGTGAAAGTGTTGTGGTCAGATGAGACCAAAATCGAGCTCTTTGACATCGGCTCAACTTGCTGTGTTTGGAGGAGGAGGAATGCTGTCTATGAACCCAGGAACACCATCCCCACAGTCAAACCTGGAGGTGGAACCATTATGCTTTGGGGGTGTTTTTCTGCTAAAGGGACAAGACAACTTCACTGCATCAAAGGGAAAATGGACGGGGACATGTACTGTCAAATCTTGAGTGAGAACTTCCTTCCCTCAGCCAGGGCATTGAAAATGGGTTGTGGATGGGTATTCCAGCATGGCAATAACCCAAAACATACGGCCAAGGCAACAAGGGAGTGGCTCAAGAAGAAGCACATTAAGATCCTGGAATGGCCTAGTCTCCAGAGCTTAATCCTATAGAAAATCTGTGGAGGGAGCTTAAGGTTCGAGCTGCCAAATGTCAACCTGGATGTCAGAATCCAATTATATTTCATCTCTAGTTATCAATTATAAAAAACCCCATTTCTGCCTTCTATGGATTCTGTCATACGATGAAGGGAAGGGGGTGAACAAATGGGCTTTATGGCCTTCATTGCCTTTGGTACACTTCAAAGGAACTGGATGTGTGTATCGCCAAAAGAACTAACCATAAGAATGGGGCTACTACCTTTCATGTAGTTTTCTTTGAAGTCTCCATCCAGCCGGCAGTAAGGAAAAAGGGGTGGGAGTGTAATGCCTGAGACTGTCACTGGAAGAGGGGGGTGATTGGGTGGGGCTACTGGCTACCCTAACCCTAACCCTTAAAACCTTGAATGGGAGAGCTTGGACCCCAAGTCCTGTCTAGAACGCCTGCAACCATTTTCTCTTAATAAAGGATAGTTGTTGGAAGAATTATTCTAAGAGTTCTGTCTTCTTAAGATGCAAAGTGGGGTGGGTCCTTACATAAGACAGAACTTGCAAAATTAATCCACCTGGAAGGGAGACCCTTGCCGGAGGATTTTGCAAAAATTTACCATGTCAGACAATGGAGCAAGAAAGGGGGAAAACTCCCTGGAAAGAGAGCCGCTGCCCCAACTGGAACCTTGCCAGATGTTGGGATCCGAGAGGTCAGATTCCTCAGGAGAAGAAGTGATGGAGACATGGGACCACAAGCCTCGCTGGTCAATGGGCGTTGGAAAGAAAAGTGAGTGGGGAAAGGAATCAAGAAAGGTGACCCTGAGACGGGGGGCTAAGCAACCAGAATGGAAGCAGGAAATGGAGAAATCCCTGCACACAAGTGAAGAGGGAGAAAGCTGGGCACCGTACTCAGACTGGATCCTAGAGAAAGCTATTGACCTGATGAAGAGAACTCTCAGCTCCCTAGGAGAGGAGAATCCTGAGCCCTACGGCCGCCTCAGCTCCTGGAGCCGCAAAGGGAGAGATACCAAGGGGGAAGTGGAACCTGCAACCCCGGGGACATCTGCTGATTCAGTAGTCCGCACCACCTACCGAAACACAGATGGCGATCTGGAAGGAAGACACTACCACCAACAACGGAGGCACCGATCCATTCCAAGACGTCCGCCGTTGGAGGTGAAATTCAAAAGGGAGCCAACACGCTTGGGGTTTTTCCTAACCCAAGTCCTCAGCTACATGGAGGAATACGGGCGGGACATCCCCAGCGACAAAGCCCGCATCCGGATTGTGCAATCTGCCCTGGACGGACCAGCTGCAGATTGGGTGGTGAACTTGCATGACTCCAATGCCCCAGAACTCAGTAACTTCAACCGTTTCATGTCCTCTCTGAGAAGATGATTTGAAGACCCCCTGGCTGATCGCAAAGCCCGCGAAAGGATAAAAACGATGAGGCAAGGCAAACGCCCAGTGACTGAATATACACAAGAATTCCGGGCCATTGCCAACAAACTGAACTGGCTAGAAGACATCCTCCTTAGCCATTTCAAAGACGGACTAAATTATGACCTCTATGACGTTTGCCTGCCCCGAGGGGACCCACACCAATTTGAGGAATGGTACATCTTGGCAGAGGAAGCAGAGATCGACATATTGAAGAGACACCGCCGAGGAAAACAATGGAGCCGCTCCCCTCCTGAGTTGACACACAAACCAGTGAAACCATTGGCTACAGCCAAGAAGCAAATGGGATGTTTCAAGGGCGGAAGAGAAGGGCATTGAGCTGTAGAATGCCGCTCCAAAGCCCCCCAGCACAACCCAGACAGATCCCCAATCAGCAAATCCGGAAAGTCTTCAGCTAAGCCAAAAGAAACTGCCATGAGAGTGATGGAAATTGCGGAACCCCCCACTTCTGCTCATCAGGGGGAAAGAACTCCAGCCTACACCGCAGGGCCGGTGGACGCCTCAGATGACAGCTCGGAGGGCGAACCCCTGGAAGGTGGATGCTTCACACCCATCCTTAAGACAGTGACTATGTTAATTCCCCCCATGCCCGAAGCCGTGAAGGTGAAAGCCTTAATAGACTCTGGCTGCACCCACTGCCTCATTAGCCCGACACTAGTGGGGAATCTGGGCATTCCATCGAGGAGACTGGAACAACCAATCTCATTTGGCCAGTTAGATGGATCCATAGCGGGGGGGGGGTTCCAGCTACCCTAGCCACTCTACCAATACACCTCTCCCTGGGCAAACGTGAGGAGGACATAACGTTTGTGGTGACCCCAGGCATGGAATGCCCAATGATCCTAGGGATGGAATGGTTAAAAAAATGGAACCCCTGGGTAAATTGGAGGACGACAGAAATCAAATTCCCGAAGGGGGACCCTATGGACTTAAAACCCCAAGATGGGCTACCAGAATCAAGAATAGAAAAAGCATCCATGGGAGAGGAAAAGGGACTAACAGAAATACCAGAGGAATACAGAGGCCTTGCTGAAGTTTTCAGTGAGGAGAGGGCGGATGAGCTCCCCCCCCCACCGACCCACAGACTGTACCATTGAATTCAAGCCTGGGGCAAAACTCCCAAAGCCCAGATTATACTCCATGAGCCCAAAGGAGAAAGAGGAAATGGAAAGATTCATTAAAAAAAATCTAGAGAGAGGTTTCATTGAGCCAGCCAAGCCTAAAGTGGCTGCCCTGGTCCTTTTTAGAGAGGAGGATGGCTCTTTACGCTTATGCGTGGATTACAGAGCCCTGAATACAATCAGTGAAAGCAACCTATACCTTCTACCCCTCATAAAAGACATGCTGTCACACCTCTCAAAAGGGAAAAAATTTTCTAAACTAGACCTAAGGGAAGCTTACTATCACGTGAGAATTAAGGAAGGGGACGAATGGAAGACTGCATTTAACTGCCCCATGGGGTGCTATCAATTCAAAGTCTTGCCATTTGGATTACAAGGGGGCCCTGCAGTCTTTATGTAATTAATCAATGACGTTCTAAGGGAGCACCTGTTTAAGGGGGTCCTTGTTTACTTGGACGACATTCTTATCTTTACTGAAACAAAAGAGGAGCATGTCAACCTTGTCAGAGCGGTTTTAAAGAAACTGCGAGCCACCCACCTATATGCCAAACTCTCAAAATGCGAATTCCACCAGGAAAGGATAGACTACCTAGGTTATCGCATATCCCCCCAGGGCATTGAAATGGACCCAGAGAAGGTCAGAGCAGTAGTAGATTGGGCACCACCCCACACAAGAAAGCAACTACAAAGTTTCCTGGGCTTTGCAAACTTTTACTGCCAATTCATCCCCTCATTTCCCCAGATAGCCTTGCCACTCACTAACTTACTAAAAACGAAAGGAGCATCCTCAGTAAAACCTAGCCAGCCACTAAATGGACAATGGAGTGCCAAGCAGCGTTTGAGAGACTAAAGAGACTTTTTTCTGCCGAACCAGTACTAAGGCACCCAGACATGGACAAGCCCTTCGTAATACAGGCAGATGCAAGTGATGTGGCAGTGGGGGCTGTTCTATTACAAGAAAACGATGATGGAGTATTGCAACCCTGTGCATATACATCCAAGAAACTCACGGAAACAGAACAGCACTGGCCCGTATGGGAGAAGGAGGCATACAGGATATGTTGGGCATTACTCACGTGGTGACAGTTCCTGGGAGGCAACAAAATCCCCTTCCAGGTGTGGACTGATCACAAAAATTTAGAAGCCCTGAAAACTTCCAGGAAACTCAATCCCAAACAAGCCCGCTGGTCCCAGCATTTTCACCAATTCCAATTTAAGCTCAAACATTTACCAGGAAGAAAGAACTTCCTGGCAGATGCACTATCTCGCATGCCTCAATATAACAGCGCACGAACCACAGACTCTAGACCAATAATGACAGAGTCACAACTGGCAGCACCAGTAACCACAAGAACCCAAGCCAAAATAAAACCACAACTGGACAGCCAAACTGGGATTGAATTCAGAAAAAGTTTGGAAACAGATGACTGGTTCCAGAAAAACAAACATGTGTGCACAATGAGAGACGGGTTGCCTTGGGTAGGGGAAAAGTTATATATACCAACAACTCAAAGACTAACTTTCATGCACCTTTGCCATGACACAAAATCAGCAGGGCATTTTGGATTTGTAAAAACTTTACACTTAACTAAACGGCAATTTTGGTGGCCATCAATAAAAAAGGACATAGAAAGTTATGTAGCCAGCTGCCCAAAATGTGCAACTGCAAAGTGGTTGCAAGGGAAATTGCCAGGACTATTACAACCAGTGGCAAATCCCTCAGCCCCCTGGAGGGAAATAGCCATGGATTTTATAGTGGAATTGCCAGAAAGCAATGGGAATACGGTTGTCTGGACAGTCACGGACTTGTTTTCCAAACAGGTGCACTTTATCCCTTGCCAAAAGACTCCCACTGCAAAGGCCTTAGCAAAACTTTTCGTCCAGGACATTTACAGATTGCACGGGGCACCCCAATGCATCATCTCTGATAGGGGAGTGCAATTTACATCTGCATTTTGGAAGGAATTTTTATCCCTCTTAGGGACCACTCGGACTGATATCTAGCCATCACCCTCAGTCAGATGGACAAACAGAACGTTGTCATTCAGTACTTGAGCAATATTTGAGATGTTTTTTGAATTTCCAACAAAGTGATTGGACGGACTTACTCCTTTTTTGCAGAAGTTGCCTACAATAATGCAGTCCACTCCAGCACAGGCTACACTCCTTTTCAAATAGCCAATTCCAGAGATTCAGTATGATATTTTAATGTGGGCCTGCATATGTACTAGAAGATACATTGGTTTACATTCCTCTAGAGTTCTGTTGCCAAAACTGTATCACACATTGACAGAAAGGCTGATATTAACAGATCCCATGTTTAGTACAAGTACAGAAAGAGTGAAGAAAAAAAAATCCTTGGGAATCAACTGATTCAACTGAAAAGTCAGCTTTTATGAATTTTTTAAAAAGTCAACTTTTATGAATTTTTTAAAAAGTACCACACATCAGAAGCCACAGTAGCAGTGGATTGGGAAAAATCCAGACAGGGAAAAGAAACTGGGATAGAGAGTGAGAATGTAATGAAATATCCTGGAAAAAATCATGATTGGTTGGTATTCTGAATAAGAATACTCTAGTTCTGTTCTCAGTTGAATTAAGAATAACTATTGCAATTTTTCTCAGCTCTATTATTATTTTGTAGTATTTTATTTTGTAATTTTTCAAACTTACACATTTTTTATAGACGATGGATCTTATAAGAGCATTACAAGAATTAGAAAATGCAACCTCTGGAGATGCAGCAGTTCATCAGAGGATAGCCTCAATACCTCTAGAGGTTCAAGATGCAACTTTGCTTAACAGAATCACAGGTTAGGCAAACTATGTTATAATTGTAGTATCAGAATATTATACTTAATTGGATAATTTATAATGTGAATTTTAAATACATTTTTGCTCACTTTGCAGACAAAGAATCAGGAGAACAGCTTTCCAAGATGGTAGATGATTCATGTATGTTGCTGGCGGATTACAATGGCAGGTTGGCAGCTGAAATTGATGATAGAAAACAACTAAATCAGATGTTATCAGATTTCTTACGATTCCAAAAAGAAATCCTGTCAGAGAAAGAACAAACATTGGAAGTGCGTGTTTTATTGTGGTAGTTCTTTTCCCCAGCTTTTTTTCCCTTAGTTAACATTCTTTACTATGTTTGCTTTTCCCCACAGGATGTGTTTAGATCATAAGATACTTCAGCTTTCTCATAATAGGTGGTTTTAACTCTTCTGAAGTATTAAACAGTAAAGTACATACATTCACTGTGGAAAAAATAAATCACAAATATACTTTTTTTATCAGCCTTTTGTGAGGTGAAATTTAATGCTAGATTATCTGCATTCTTTGTAGAAGTCTTAAGTTGATTTTTTTTCAACTTAGAAGTTTCAAGTGTTTAAAATTGAATTTTTTAAAACAAAAGTATAAAAGTCATACTTATTAACTTCAAAATTCTACCTAGAAAAAAAAAAGCTATTAGGACCACAATGGGGACCAGAAAATTCATCATTAAGCTGTATGTCATAAAGTGAGGCATCACATGAATGCCCCTGATTTTACAGTCTTTTTTGCCATGGTCAGCAAATCACCTTGGTTGTTAAGTGAGAGATCATGTGACTGCAACTTGTGACCTTTTCTTCTGGCTTCCCCATTCACTTTGCTGGTGGGAACCCAGCTAGCAGGTTGCAAATGGCAATTATAGATTGCCACAAGACACTGCAATAGTCATAAATGTGTGATGGTTGCCAAGCACCTGAATCACGATCAAGTGGCTATGGTGGCATTGTGACAGTGATAAGCCCAAGGACTGATCATAGATAACTTTTTTTCAGTGCTATCATAACTTCAAACAATTATAAAATGAATTGTCATAAGTCAACTACATATAGAGCTTTAAGATGATAGGTCCATGGGGGCGAACCTATGGCACGCATGCCGCAGATGGCACACAGAGCCCTCTCTGTGGGCACGTGCGCTGTCACCCCAGTCCTAGGCCTTCAGCTGGGTATTATAAAACCTTTTCCCTTTAGGCCTCCGCCGCCATGTGCAAAAAAATAAAGATTCAATCAATCAATCAATTTCAACTTCTTGTGGGAAAAAAAAAGATCTCGCAAAGTTGGAATTGATTGATTGAACTTTTTAGTCCCACCCAGTCTGCCATTATCACTGCAGGCACACCCACCCAATGGGCCACACTCACCTGGCACCTGACGATACATAAGTAGGTTTTGGGCACTTGGTCTCTAAAATACTAAATACTGTGATAGGTTATTTAGCAATCATTATTTATGGTAAATATTCTAGTAGTTGTACTTTTGAATAAATGTTGGTTGATTGAATGCCATAAATTTGTTCACTTTTTTCCCTCAGGAAATTGGAACACTGGTGATTCTGATAGACCTATTTATTAAAATTGACAACTTTTAACCTGATTTAACAACTTTAAATTCAGATTACATACCAGTTCTTCATATGTGTACCTTAAACTTGTATAATTTCTTACTCAACAGCATATAACAAAAACCTAATATTATTATCCTTCTATCCTCCATGAGGGTGGGTAATATCTTACAGTTTTGATAGTAACATGTCATTAATATATATCCAGCTTCTATTTCAGGTGAGGAACATGGATATTATCTTCTTATAGTGACATCTTTTGTTAGTAATGCATCCTGCTAAAAATAAAATTCAGAATCAAAATCCTGTTTTGTCTCCTCTTTCTGAAAAAGAATAATTCTTATACCTGTATGTTTGACAAATCAGTTTTGCTTAAACTACAATAAGCTGTATACCAATCATTCTCATCAAACTGAATGTGTTAAATGAAATTCATTAAAATTAATTTCTATACAATTGAGTTCATCAATTTAATATTGTCTATTGAGATTATTAGAAAATCACTTAGTAAACATGTCTGTGCATGCAATATTAAATTGCATGAATAACTAGGTTGTGTATGTATATGAATGAATATATGAGAGATGGGAACTCCCTCTGTTAATAGGATTG
Organism: Crotalus tigris; assembly: GCF_016545835.1. Taxonomy (NCBI): domain Eukaryota; kingdom Metazoa; phylum Chordata; class Lepidosauria; order Squamata; family Viperidae; genus Crotalus; species Crotalus tigris. Next base: position 112,787 of record NW_024096907.1, read on the forward strand.
ATTGCTTTTTTTCCTCCTCTTTTTCTCCTCCTTTCTGCCCACTGGGTTATAGAGAATTGTGGATTGCTTTTGAAATTTTAAGAATGAAAGGATAGTCTTAATATTATTCTGATGCGACATAAAGATTAAAATCTTCCCTTGTCAGTTTGCAATATCTGTTGTTTAGAACAAGTGTGTATAATTAAGTCCTAAGAACCATACGTGGCCCTTGAAAATCTGAGATCCCCCACAAATCATTTAAATTAAGTTGTCTCAAGCTATCATATTAATGTAGTAGGGAAAAACTATTGAATACATGGAGATTTTTCAATTAAATATTTTTTATCTTGGACATTGCCAAAGTAGGAATGTGATCTCAACATGCCACTTAAAGTCCAAATGCTCCAATTGACCTGAAAAAGAAATATTATATTCTGTGTTTAGCAGAATTGAAGAATGGTGGATTATGTAAAGAAATAATTATGTGAAAAAGTAAAAGATGTGAGAAGTATAACATCTCTTCATGCTGAAAAATATAGTTTAAAATTGTGAACTCTTAAAATTCCAATATTCCTGGATAAATATGTCCTAAACTTGATAAAGACCTTAAACTTGGTAAAGAGAATCCAGAAAACTTTTTTTATTGAGGAAATTTATCTATAGCTACATGTTTGTGTATAGCAAAAGTATGTGAACTGTTGCTTTCAGTAACTAGTGTCCCACAGGATTTGATTATTTTCTCAGTTGAAACACTTGACTAATTTTCCCTTCAAATGTGCTGATAATTCTAGAATTTCACATACATTTGGCATCACATATGGCTTCAGAGAATTTTCCTCAATAAACAAACGTATATAATGTTTTAAATTCATTTGTTTAATTGGGTTCTCCTTAGTTGTGTAGACCTGTATGGAGAATAGATCGCATACTTATACTGATACATTAAAAATGCTCATAAACTGAAAAACAACTTATTTTTTAAACTGTTTGCTGTTATCTAAATATAAGTTGTATTTATTGGTTATCAGTTCAATCAATCAAATTGTAATTGGTTATTCTAAACTTCTGTATGTATGCATGTGTGCGTATGCATATATTGTTGTAAGAATATTCTAAACCAGGCATGTCAAACTGCCGGCCCACGGGCTGGATGCGTCACACCAAAACCGTGCCCACCCCATTGCCTGCAATGGGGGAAAAGTCCCGACGTCACATGACATCATGTTGAGATTTCTTTGCACCCTCCAAAGTAAAATTACATGTTAGGGATATAGGAGTCCATCTAAAACAATTAAAAACAGTAAATCTTTTCTTACAACACTTCAATATTTGACAATAGAATAGTATGTCTCTTATAAACATGACTGCCTAAACAGTAACCTCAGGGAGAGAATGAAATCGTGAGAGCACTTTGGACATTACGTTATCAGAACTGTTCTACAAATTTTGGGAAATTATTGACCTCCGAGATAAAATGTGTTAATTCTTACATATTTTGATGAGATGAATTAGAAAACAGGTGATAAAGGTGTTGTTGGTTAAAGTTGTCAAGATATTTCACAATAAAGATTTATACACAGGAGAGTATATTTGCCTACAAGGGAGGGAGGTGTCTAATGATTATGATGCCTCATAACTTCTCAACAAAGTACAGTAGAACAATGAAAATGGTACCACATGGAAGTGTATATAAATTTATCTTCACTTTGAGACTAAAGACTATTACATATCTGTAATTTATTCTTTAATTGCAAGATACATTTATCTTAGTCAGATCTACGCATCATACAGTTACATCTGGTAGCTTGTGAAAATGTCAATGCCTAACATTTTCAAGGAACAGTTGCAGGATATTTTCCCTCAGAAGCCAAGATGCCTTGAAACTGTAAACCACACAGACAACTTCTGCTACATTTGTGGCAAGGTTACATTTGCATCTCAGAAGTGCAGTAAAAGTGGTAAAAAAGGCATACCACCTATATTTTGGATGCAAAATATGGGATCGGGTCAAGAATTGGGCCCCCCATTACTGTTGCATTACATGTACAACTTAGTTGCATCATTGGCTAAATAAGAAGAAAAAGTCCATGCCTTTTGCAGTGCCAATGATATGGAGGGATCCTACCAATCGTAGCAACTGCTATTTTTGCATAGTTCTCCCAATTGCAAAAGGGATTTCAAGAAAAAAAGTAGACTGTGAAATATCCAAACATTCCATCTGCACTGTACGCTCTGGTGAGGATTTGCCAATTCCAGATCCACCAGAATCCTACTCTCTCCACTCAGATGATGAGCAAGATGCAGCCATCGATGTCAGCAGACCTAAACTTCAGCCCACTGTATGCTCCTCCTGAACCACATCTAATTTCACAGAATTAAATGACCTGGTCAGGGATTTGGAATTGCCTAATAATAAGGCAGAGCTACTGGACTCCAGATTACAACAGTGGAACCTCTTGCAGAGTGCTGTCAGGATCTCAGAACTTTTTAAAGGCGATGGACAAAACAAAACTAGGTTTCCAATATCTCTATAAAAAGTTTCTAAGACTTAAAGCCAAAATCACTGAAGGCGTCTTTGTCAGTCCACAGATTCAAGAACTTCTCTGAGATGAAAAGTCTGATCGTCTGTTGTGTGGCAAGGAAAAGAAGGCATGGAAAGCCTTCAAGTTTGTGGCAACGGAGTTTCTCGGGAACAGCAAGGCAGATGATTGAAAAACAGGTAGAAAATTTACTTAGGTCCTATAAAGCACTTGACGCAAACGTGTCACTAAGAATTCACCTCTTACACTCAACGTTTAGACTATTTTCCTTTGAACTTTGGGGCAGTGAATGATGATCATGGGGACAGATTCCACCAGAATATTACAGGCATGGAGAAAAAATGCCGATTACTGCTGGAATCTCCCCAGGGATGATTCTACTGCAGTTCACAAGAGAAAACCCAAAAAGCGCAGTTTAGATACCAAATAAAGATGGAACCTTGTCATTTAATCTGATGTTAGAGCTTGTCAGTTTTTCGTGCAAAAAGCATGAAATGTTACGTGAAAAATCAATAAATGAATAGAAAGTTATGTTATTGGTATCAATAAAAAGATAAATTTATAATAATTGGTGTGGCACCGTTCTCATTGCTATATCACATTTTGTAGAAAAGTTATGAAGCATAATCGTACATCCCCCTCATAATTTTGAATTATTTTGATGAAATTTTCACTGAAGCTGTATCTTGGAAATGAGCCAATTAATACACAGGACTTAATTTTCCTTTATTAGTGACCCAATTCTGATAAAATTGAGCTACTTTCATTTCTAAGGCTTTCTCCTTGTAGACCAGTGTAATAGGCTCTGTTTAGGCCCAAGCATTCTACTGTGTTATTGGCATGGGATCAACTCTCTTGTTGCAGATAATCCTCATTTAACAGCTACAATTGGGATTGGCAAATCTATTACCAAGTGACACAGTTGTTAAGCAAGATATCATGTGACCCCAATAGACTTATAATCTGACACAGTCATTAAATTAGGCATTGTAACTTGCAATTTTACTGCCAGCTTCTCCATTGACTGCTTGATGGAAGCTGGCTTTGAAGCATGTAGATGACGATCAAATGACCTTGGGATATTGCAAAAGTCATAAAAATTGATGGTTGTGCAAAACTAATTATAAAGTTATTTTTTCAGTGCTGTCATAACTTTGAATGGTTACTGAACAGAGGAGTTATATAGTGAGGACTACCTGTACGTTAGTATATTCTGAAAGGCGTTATTTCTCCAGCAGGATGGCTGTAGAGTCCAAATGGGTTCTATGACGGCCTTCCTGCCTGGCAGACTGGGTAAAACTTCGGCCACACCCCTTCCTTTGGGCGTGACCCCAGTTTTAACTCAGTCTCGAAGCCTGGTAGACGTGCAAGAAGCAGCTCTCAGAACAATAGGAATTTATCCCAAAAGAAAAGGGAAAGAAGCCTCTTCCTTCCATTTGAATGAAAAGCTCTCTGGTAGCTGATAGAACTTAAAAGGCACAGCCAGGATCGGCGGAGTTGTGAGTGGGGCGTCAGGGCGGCTAGCAGGGGAGGCTTGGAACGGGGCCGGATCGCTCGTCGATATCCGGCCCGCCGAGCAGCTGTTTGGCGCGGGGATCCCACCGGGTTGTTCGTCGCCCTCCGATCCGACAAACAGCTGAGTGGCCGGCTCGGCTCGGCCGACAGAACTGAGGCGCCGCTCAGCGCGAAACAGCTGAGCCGCGCGGGAAGCGGCAAACTGCGGCGCTGCTCGGCATCGATCAGCTGAGCGGCGCGAAAAGCAGCCCTGACTAGGACAGAGCCTTAACGCTATTTTCCTTCCCTCAGAGGAGAGGTGCAGCCCCTTAAAACCAAAGGAGTCTCCCTTACCACTGAATTCAAAGATCCGCCATTGTTTAAACCGCGTGGCTTCCCGGGCTATCTTTAGGAGGCGTGGCTTCCTCCCATTCGCCATTTTGAACAAGCGGATTCCCGCTGCATTTTCCCTTGGGGGTGGGGCTACCACCCGGACTCCTTTTCCCTGCAAGCAAAGAAGGGATCCCTTTAGGTAAGGATCTGAGGTTCCTCAAGAAAATAAGGCAAGAGGAAGGAAGAGGGAAAAGGAAGAGATCCGTTTTGATCGTGGTCTGCTGTTACAGCCACAGACTGGGGGAGAGAGAGATATAAACTGCTCTTGTCTGGACTAGGTGAGGAGGTGAGGAAAAATTTTTTTCCCTGACTGTTCCTATAGTGACCTTTAGTCACTGCCTTGCAGGATCTTCTGTCCAAAGACTCCTGTCTGTCCGGCCATTGTCTGTATAGGCAGAAGAGGGCACAGCCCCAAGCATCTGCATCTGATCTGCGTACCTCATTCCCCCACTCCAGGCATATTTTTATTTGCTGATTTTGTGGTGTTTACTCTGTGCCATGAAACTTAATATCTGGAAATTCGTGATTATGGGATTTCATTTGTAGACAGGCATCAGGATTCTTTTAACATATTGAAGCTTGATATGTTTTGATGTAGAACTCATTCAGGTCTAGTTAGAACATAGAATAATAGGGATGGAAGGATCATTGGAAGCCTTCTTGTCCAATTCCCTGCTCAGGTAGGAGACCCTATACCATTCCAGTCAAATACCTATATAGTCTTTTGAAAACCTCCAGTGATAGAGCATCCACAACTTCCAGAGGTAAGCTGTTCCATTGATTAGATGTTCTCATTGTCAGAAAATTTCTCCTTAGTTAGAAGTTGGATCACTTTAATCTTCCATCTGTTACTTATCCTTCTTTCAGGTGCTTTGGAGAATACAGTAGATTGACCTCTTCTCTGTGACACACCTCAAATACTGGAAGACCACTATAATATCATCCCAAATCCTTCCCTTCATTAGACCAGGGCTTTTCAACCTTTTCACCCATTGTACCACTTTTAGGATATGGCAACATCCGACTACCACCAGTCGCCTAGCTAGGTGTCAAAAACCTGATGACTCAAAAAAAAAAAAAAAAAGGAAAAAAGTGATAAAGTACAGGTAGTCCTCGACTTAGAACAGTTCACTTAGTGACTGTTTGAAATTACAATGGCACTGAAAAAGTGCCCCCCAAGCCACAGCCAAGCAAGACACCTGCCTGCCCACCTGGCAGCGCTCTTCCTACTGTCCGAGGTTTTCATTGTTGTGAGCATTTCTGTTGAGAATTGGTAGTGGGGGTGGGGTGGGGGTGTTTGGTTTTTATTCCCCCCGTCTGCTGGGTGGATGCATCAGGTTTTGGTCACTTCACATGACCCGGGGACACTGTGACCGTCATAAATATGAATCAGTTGCCAAGTATCTGAATGTAAATCACAAGATCCTGGAGATGCTGCAACATTCCAGCTGATCAATGCTTCTTCTGGGCTCAGCAGAAGTGCCAGGATCAGTGCTGCTTCCCAGCTGATTGGTGCTTCTTCAGGGTTCAGCAGAAGAACCAGGATCAGCACCAACCTCCAGCTGGACTCTGGCGCTGATTCTGGTGCTTCCACTGAGCCCTGACAGCCCCGAAGAAGTGCCGATCAGCTGGAAAGTGGCACTGATCTGGTGCTTCCGCTGAGTTCTGACAGCCCTGCAACTCCAGCCATCTCTCGCTCAGGCTTGTATGGTGCTGTCACCGGTTCAGCTCATTCCCCTCCCCCGCTACCACTTTTCAAGGATGGTCGCGTACCACCTGCCAGGTGCCAATGTACCACAGGTGGTACCCGTACCACTGGTTGAAAAGCCCTGCATTAGTGGGCCTATTGTTTCCTTGTCATTTTTTTTTTAATTGAAAATTTTTAAAAGTTTTTACAAATAACAACAAAAAAACAACAACAAACAAGAAAAACAAAACAAAACAGCCCTCACCCAACCCCTCCCAAACCACCCCCTCCATTCCCCCCCCCCGAGCTTCCCAGAGCTGAATATAGGCTTAATTAAAATTTTAAGAAACCTAATCAAATTTTTACAACTTATAAAATAATTAATAATAAAATATATATGACATAAACGTTAAGGGAAAAAAAATACTTAAAAAGAGAAAAAAAGAAAAAAGAAAGAAAGAGAAAAAGAAATAGGAAAAAGAAAAAAAAAGAAAACAATCTATAAAATATCAAAAATTATATACAAGTTACAAAAAGGCTAAATAATATTTTTTATATCCAATTTATATTGTATAAAATTTATCCATTTTTCCCATACAGCAAGAAATTTCTCTTGCGATTGCCCTTTTAAAAAAGTCGAAATCTTTGCCATTTCTGCCAGATAAGAAACTTTAAAAAACCACTGTTGCAAGGTAGGCAAAGATTCCTTCTTCCAATATTGCCCTACTAACAGCCTTGCAGCTGTAATCAAATTTAACATTAATATAACCTCCTTAGCATCACAATCAGTAACAATACCTAACAAAAATAATTGCGGAGTAAATTTTACCCTCCTTCTAAAAATTCTTTGAATATTCCACCATATCTTAATCCAAAAAGCTTTTATATTTTTACACGACCACCAGATATGATAATAAGTGGTGTCCTAACAGCCACATCTCCAACACTTAGGCTGTAAGTCAGGGTACATAAGAGACATTTTTTGTGGATCAAGGTGCCATCTATAAAACATCTTATAAAAATTCTCCCTGAAGTTCTGGGCTTGTGTAAATTTAACATTTCTCACCCAGATAATTTCCCAGGTATCCAGTGGGATTGGCTCACCAAAATTTTGTGCCCATTTAATCATACAGTCTTTAATTAATTCAGATTCTGAATCCAATTCCACTAGAACCCCATAAACCCTCTTAATGTGAGTTTGTTTTTGATCCTTTACTTGTTTAAAAAGATTTTCATCTTCTCTAAGGCAGCCCACATTACAATCCATCTTCCATCTGTCCACTATTTGTCTGTATTGAAACCATGAATAGGTAATATTTTCATGTGCTAAATCTTCCAAAGATTTTAACTGCCAACTCTGACCATCCCATTTAAGTAATTGTGTATAAGAAACCCTATCCATTTTAACTCCTCTCTTTATCCCCTCTATCACATGCCAAGGTATGGCCCATAAGGGTATTTTAAAATCACTCTTATAATACTTCCTCCAAACCCTAAGTAAAGAAATCCTTATAATATGTGATTTAAAAGCTCGATCCACTTTTTTATTAAAAATTAAGTAGGCATGCCATCCAAAAAGTAAATCCCAACCCTCCAGATGGAGTATGTCTACATTTGTTAAATTTACCCAATCACTAATCAATGTTAAAACCACAGCATCATAGTATAATTTCAAATTCGGTACCTTGAGTCCAGCTCTCTCACGGAAATCTTGCATAATTTTAAGCTTTACCCTTGGTTTTTTCCCTGCCCAAATAAATTTATTAATGCCTTTCTGCCATTCATTTAAGTTAAGCTCATTCTTTAAAATAGGTAGCATTTGAAACAAAAAAAGAAATTTTGGTAGGACATTCATTTTAATCACTGCAATTCTACCCATAAGAGATAACTGTAACTTATCCCAATTCTTCAGATCCTTCTGTACCCTGATCCACAACTTTTCATAATTATTCTTATACAATTTTACATTAGAAACAGATAAATTGACCCCCAAATATTTTACCTTATCAACAACTTCAAAATCTGTTAAATTAACCAAAATCTGTTTATCACGGTTAGTCATATTTTTAGGTAATATTTTGGTCTTATTATTATTAATTTTAAAACCCGAGACACATCCATATTGATGAATCAGTTGTAATAACTTTACTACAGAGTAAGTAGGTTGAGACAGAGTAACCACCAAATCATCTGCAAAAGCTCTTAACTTATATTCTTTTTTGTTAACTTCTATTCCTTTTATTTCTTGCGACTCCCGAATTTTGGTCAACAAAATTTCCAATGTTAGAACAAACAATAACGGTGATAATGGACATCCCTGTCTTGTACCTTTTTCTATTGTAAAAACCTCTGACAAACCCCCATTAACAATAAGTTGAGCAGTTTGTTTTTGATATATGGCACCTAGAGCTTGTGATATTTTTTCTCCAAAATTCATCTCCTTAATTAATCTTAACATAAACTGCCAATTCAGTTGGTCAAAGGCTTTTTCAGCGTCTAAAAATATCAGCCCTGCAGAGATTTGGTTGTTCTTATCTAGATATTCTAATAAATTAATAATTTGTCTAACATTATTTTTCATATACCTTCCAGTTATAAAGCCCGATTGATCCTTATATATAAGCTGCTGCAGAACCCTCATAAACCTATTAGCTAAAATTTTTGCAAATATTTTATAATCCACATTTAAGAGAGATATAGGCCTATAATTCTTTGGTAAGGTAAGATCTTGATCCTCTTTTGGAATCAAAGATATAAAAGCACTGCGCCATGACGGAGGAATCTCTAAACCCTGTAATATATTATTAAAAAGCTCGCATAAAGGTTGAGTCATCTCTTCTACTAAGGTTTTATAATAAATAGATGTCAAGCCATCCGTACCCAGCGCTTTACCTAATTTTAATTGCTTAATAGCTATTACAATTTCCTCATTAGTAATTAAACCATTAATTTCTTGTTTCTGATCTTCTGTTAGTTTAGGAAAATTAGCCTTACTTAAATAATTATTTATATCTAAAGTTTGTACATTGGTGCTCTTATATAATTTCTGATAATAATCCAAGAAAGATTTCTTAATCAGCTCTTTCTGATAAACCAATTTACTATTATAATTTATTTTATCTATAATTCTCTGTCTCTGTTTCTTTCTTAATTGATAGGCCAACCATCTCCCTGGTTTATTAGCATTACAAAATGTGTTTTGCTTCATAAACATTAAGTTAGTTGCGACTTGGTCAGCCATCAACATATTAAATTGTGTTTTTAACAACTTTATAGCTTCTTTAACCTTTTCATCTGAAGGGTTTGAAATCAAAGACTTCTCTTTTAATTTAATCTCCTCTTCCAATTCTTTATGTTTCTGAATCTGCTTTTGTCTATGAACATTATTCATTTTTATCAAAATCCCACACATAAAGGCTTTACCTGCATCCCATACCATTGACATTGATGTTCCCTTATACATATTTAAAGCAAAATATGTATAAGGGAACATTCCTTTAAGTTTTGAACATTTTTTTCTTGTTTAAATAAATTCTCATTCACCCTCCAAGATCTCCTCTCCTCTTTTTCAGCAGCCAATTCCATCCAGACTGGACTATGATCCGTCAATGACCTAGGAAAAATTTTTACATTCTTCACCCTATTATATAAGTCAGTCGTAATCAAGAAGAAATCAATCCTTGAAAAAGATTGGTGTCTATCTGAGAAAAAAGTGAAGTCTCTTTCCTCTTGGTTACATTCACGCCAATAGTCTCTCAACTCCCAGTCCTCTTTCAAATCAAAAAAGGCTTTAGGTAATTTAGCCTGTTTAAAAAAAGTAGAAGAACCTTTTTTGTCCTTTTGTGTATCTAAAACACCATTCCAGTCTCCCATTAATATCACAGACCTATAATCCAACAAAGTTATTTTCTGATGTAACAATCTATAAAATTGTTCCTGTTGCTGGTTTGGTGCGTACAATCCCACTATAAGTATTTTCTTACCATATAAGCCAAGTTCAATCATAACATATCTTCCTTGAGGATCTGATTCTACCAGACAAGCTGGTAGACTTTGCTTAACATAAATAACCACACCCCCTTTTTTTCCAGGGGCAGGAGATACAAAGTGAGATCCCAGGCGAGCATTAGCTAAGTATTTTTGATCTTTAAGTAGAATATGAGTTTCCTGCAAGCAAATAATATCATTATTATGTTGCTTTAAATAATGAAAGATTTTCTTTCTTTTCTGCGGAGAATTGAGACCATTAGCATTCCAGGTCAGGAACTTTGCCATCTCCCTCAACCAGGAGCCTGGAGAAGACTGCCTGAAGATCTGCCACTGAAGAATGTGTTGCAGAACTCTTGGGTCTTGCTCCTCCCACCACCATCGAAGCACTCTCATGAGAAGATTCTTTATCTTCTTTCTTCTGTTGTTCCTTTTCCTTACGTTTATGTGCTGCACTGGTCATTCTCTGCTCTTTGACCTCTGTTTGACGCAGCCATTCCACCTGTAATTTTCCAGCAGCCATCAAACCTAGTCCTTCAGACTGCTGTTCTACCTCTTTGCCGCCCAAAGCTTTCTGAGTCATAGATGAAAATGAGCCTGCTCCCAGGACCGTATTATAAAATTCTTTAGCTTTGGCCACCGTATTAAGTCTATAACGTGTCCCCGCATGGCTCAAAACAATACCCATCGGAATCTCCCATCTGAATGGCATCAATCTTGTTTTAAGTTCATTAGCTAAAAAAGCAAAATCTTTTCTATTTCTTAAAATTTTAGATGGGATTTCCTTTAAAATGATGACATCTTGGGCAGCAATCTGGAACCTCTTGTTATAAAAAGCTTGTATAATCTCATTACGCAGAGACCTCTTGGCAAAGTAGATCACCACATCTCTTGGCAAATTCTTTTGTTTCGCAATCCAAGAGTTAACTCTGTAAATTTTTTCCACTTCTCTACGTAATTCATCTTTATCTGTATTTAAAACAACAGCTAGATCATTAATCACCATCTCCATCAGATCTTGATTCATGTCTTCTTTAAGACCCCTGATTCTCAAAGCATATTCCATTTGTCTATACTGAGACATAAGAATATCATCTTGTGAAGTTTCCATCTTTTTTTCCATATCTTGGAATTTGTACTCAAGGAAATCTACTTTCTCTGCAACTTCTTCCACTCTGGAATCCAGCTTCACGACCACAGAAGCCAATCCTGATAAAGCTGAAACTATATCTTGCCTCAGAATAGTATTATTCTGCACTAAAAGCTCCTTCATTTCCTCTTTACTTTCAGACTTGCTCTGTTCAAGAAGTTGCTTCATTTCCTCCCTGATTTGGGACACAGCATTTCCCATTATATCTTTAATATCTTGTGCAGACAAGCCTGGCAGGGGAGGAGAAGATGGAGGTGTAGCCTTAGATTGCTGCACCGGTGGTGTTACTTTAAGTTGTTGTTGTACAGTTGCAATTACAGGAGAAGAAACCACCTTAGAAACTATAGAAGCTGGTTGTCTCTTTGAAGCCATTTTTTAAAAATCTTATTCTCTCTTTCCTTCTCCTTAAAAAAAAAATACTAAAATCCTTAAAATTAAAAAAAGACCAGGGAGAGTGCAAAAAAAAAGAAAAACTTCCAAAGCACTTTAAAAGAAAAAGGAAAAAGAAACTTAAAAGAGAGGAAAAAAAATGCTAAACATACATTTCATTTAAGTCTGTCTTTTCTTTCCGGAAATAGGAAAAAAAAAAGCACTTTCAAAACGCCATTTTACTTTCACTCTCACTCTCCCCCCAAAAAAAAAAGAAAACAGAATCAGCATAAGCTAAATAAATAAATAAATAAATAAATCTCTAACTCTAAGTAAAATCCTTTAAACAGTTCTGTCCGCTTTAAAAATCACTCACCAGAAAACTTTAAGCGCAGAGATGGTAGCGGCGTTTCACTTTGTTTCTGAAGAAACAAAAACAGCTGAGAGGCGGAGAAAGCACGAACTCCGAGGGAACACTCTTTCTACCCCCCCAAAAAAAGAAATCCAGGGGGGGTTAAGAGGTTCTACCTCTATTCGTGTAGTCTCTACGCCTTCCCTTCGCCCGGGAAGGGGATTTCGAGCCGCGGGCCAGCTGATGCACGCTATGCTCCGCAGATCTGACACCGTCTCAGGAGGACGGCTACAAAGTAGCCGCCATCATCGTCGCTAGCCACCAGAAGCTCTCTGTTTCCTTGTCATTTTTGTTCCCTACATTTTGAAAGAAAATTTATTTTATTATGATACTAATTGCTAATTTTAGCTCATTCTGGGACTTCAGCTTTCCTGACTCCTTCCTTGCAGATTCTCATTTTTTAGGGTTTCCTAAATATGTTGGATTGTTTTTCCTTATAGGGCCATGGTGGGGAACCTATGGCATGAGTGCCACAAGTGGCATGCAGAGGCCTCTCTGTGGGCATGTGGCATCGCCCCAGTCCTAGGCCTTCAGTCCTGTCCATGAGCAATCTGCATCAATACCCATGCAGGGTAAGGTTGCCGCGGCTGCCCCCTCCCCTCCCCAAGTGTTTTTTTTTTTACTAACCTGCCTTTCAGCTTCATTCCATTTCTCCATTTGCTTCTTAGCCTTCGCCACATATTTGTGGGACTATCGATTAAAAAAAAAGTTCCATCAGCTTTCTAACTTCTTTTTTTTACCAAGTTTTTTATTAATTTTCCAATATTACATTTACATATTTGAAAAGTAGCATGGCGGTTGAGTACTGTAATTCCACTACATTTGAATATCATCAATACAAATCTCAAAGTATTACAACAACTAATTCCCTCTCTTTCCCCCATAAGATCTACTGTTATATTCAGATCAATACAGTTCTTATTCTATCAATCAAACAAAAAATACCTTTCTAGTATTCATCAATAATCTTCAGTCTATACATATCTTAATTAATTTGACATTCCATCTTTTAGACAATAACCTAATAAATTTTTCTTAACTTTAATTTTGCATTGATATTTAAATTTAACGTTTAATCTTTATCATTTCCGGATTTTAAATGATCCCAATTTCTCAGTCTCCTATCTCATATTTAGGGCTAATAATTTTTTTCTTTTCCTCTTTCTACTTCCTTCCTTTCCAGAAAAAGAGAAAAAAATAAATAAATAAACCATCGGCATTTATACCACAAGCCAATATACAAATTTAATTATTAGTATTTATACTTCTAAGTTTTATTTAACCTGTGTCTCAACTCATGACAACATTTTAAATTCAAGTCTTAGTTATCTGTAAACATTCAAACTTTTAGCAAATCAGTGACCTGGTGATTAATTTTCCCTTAATATTTTAATTTGATGTTTAACATTTATTTTTTTTCCCAAATTGTAATTAAACACTATTCCTTTATTACAATTCCTCATATAGTCTAATATTTAAAATATAAACCTTATATGTAAATTCTACCATATATCTTAAGAAACTAATAAGACAATATAACATTCTTATTTTGATATTTATATTTCTAGATTTTATAAAACCAATTTTATCTCAAATCATTACAATATTTTACGTTCAAAATAGATATTCTATCCATTTAGATATATTCTATTTTAGACCTCATGTATAGATCAAAACCCCAATCCCTTTCAGTCTTATTTTAGCTTTTTTCCTCTGCCAAATCATCTTTCGTATCTTCGCTTTTAAATCATCAAAAAGATCTTGTATTTTTGTGACTATTGTTTGATATTAATAAGGGTGTTCAGTTGCTGTTTTCTTAAGAGGGCTAGCTGATTTAGCAGGTCATCTCTTTGTTTTTCCAGTTCAATGCAGTTGTCCCAAAGTATTTATCTTCTCTTTCATCTGTTTTTCTTTTTTATCTTCTAATTCCTTCTGGTTTATAAGAAAAGTCCTGAATGCCCCTCTGGCTCCTGGGAGTTGTGCTGGCGTCCTTCGTGCTGGGTGTCCTTTGCAGTGAGTTTCTGGAAAGATTTGCAACAGGGTGGGTGCAACGCACGAGATGGCAAGTAGCCGCAGCCAGAGCCAAACAGCCACATCGCACTGAAACCAGCCATTTGCTGCCTCCTGCCCAGTGCCGTTGCCATGAGGCTGCGGAACAAGCCGGGAGGTGGTAAGAAATCGGTAAACCGGTTCCTTACCTCTTCCCAGTTTGTTCTGTGGTCTCATGGCAGCCACATTGGGAGCAACGTGCGAGGCGGCAAACAGCCATGGTGCACTGAAACCAATGGGCTGGCAGGCTGTGGCTGCTGATGGACACAGTTGGCCTCCTTGCGCTCACTGTGCAGGGAATGATGGTGCCAGGCAGCAGCCGCCCCAGCCCCTGCCTCGTCTTGCCTTGCAGCAATGGCACCCCTGCCCTGCCCCCAGCCTCACCTCGCCCTGCAAAACGAGCCTCCTGCCCACCATCCCACCCACCAAAAACCCCCTGGATATCCCCCAACCCTGCCTGGCCCCGCAGGTGTCCCTCCCCACGAGCAACATCAAGGTGGCCACGCCCACCCCAGCCATGCCCACCCAATGGGCCACACCCACCCAATGGGCCACACCCACCCAGCACCCGATGATACATAAGGGATTTTGGGTTGCAGTTTGGGTACTTGATTTCTAAAAGGTTCGCCATCACTCTTATAGGTTAGCCATTCATGGAGTTCTTTCTAATCTCTCTCTTAGCTTGTTGAAGTCAGCTCTCTTAAAGTCTAATACACTGTTCTGACTTGGTTTAATTATCTACGGTTGCTTTATGTTAATTCAGATATGTCATGATTGCTGCCCCACAAAGTTCCTATAACTTCTGCTTCCTCAACCATTTTGCCGCTATTAATAAGAATTAAGTCCAGTATAGTTGTCCTCTAATTCCCTCCTCTGCTTTTGTATGACAAAATTGTTAGCTGAGCATGTCAGGAACCTGTCTGATCTCTCACTCAGTGCAGAGTTTGTTTCCCAGTTGATGTCAGGAGTTGATTTATCTTTTCTCTTTGGGTGGTTGGTCTGTAGTACACACATTTAGCCAAGTCATTTCTTTTTTAAAAATATTTACTTATACTTTAATACTTTCAAGAAGGCTTTCCTCCCTAGTATTCTTTATTTCTTTAGAGGTATAGTAATTCATTACAGACAATGTAAACCCCGCCCCCTTTTTTGTTGGGTCTATTCCTTCTAGTTGTGTGTTGTAGTCATGGGTTCCATTCCAACAAGTTTTAATAATAGCTACAATATCATACTTGCCCTCATATACTAGAATTTCAAGCTCTCCCTCTTTGTTCCCCATACAATGAGTATTGGGATACAGGCAATTGCGTCCTTTATAGCTGTCTCTAGTTTTGCTTTCTGAACCTCCTGATCTGTACTTGTGAGACCCTTTCTTGTTATTTGATTTGTGGTTTAGTCCTATAAATTGGTCACCTTCCCCCACCAGGTTTAGTTTAAAGCCCTTCAGATGAGCTGAGGCAGATGTTTCCCAAACACATTCTTGCCAGTCTTTATGAGATGCAGTTCATTTCTTGCCTAAAGCCCTTCCTGTAAGTAATGTAGTCTGTGGTCTAGAGTCAAAACTGTCATGATGGCATCTTTCTTTGAGCCAGCCATTTACTTCTAAAATCCTATGTTCCCTCTTTGGATGTTGATTTTCAGTTGGAAGTATAGATGAGATCATCACCTATTTGCTAATTCTTTGGCTATCCTTCCTAATTGCTCATAGGCCATTGAAATTGTTTTCAGGATTTTAGTTACATTATTTGCCCCAATGTGAAAGAGAAGAAAGGGATAATAATTGGGGAGCTTGATTATTTTGGTGAACCTCTCTGTCATATCTTTAATCTTTGCACCTTGAAGACCATGACTTCTCTACAAATGTTTGACTATTCTTTTAGTTTGTGAATCTCCGATTGCCAACATATGCCCTTTTTTCTTTAGGGAAGTCTGAGCTACTTTACTTATCATTGGTATATTTGGCAAAGTCTTTTCTTCAGTTATCTGCATGCTTCCTTCCTGGGGAGGATATGAAATCAATTACTAAAAGGGCAGTAATTCTTCTTGGTTTTTTTGTTTGTTTGTTTGTTTGTTTTTTGTTCTTAATGGGACATGCTTTCATTGCCCTTGCCCTTCCTTATTGTATTTGTATAGAGACTTCCAATTCAACTTCCTTTGTTTGTATAAAGACTTCTGAGTCTCATGTTCTCCACTGAAACTCAATCACCTCTCTGAAGTGAGTTGGGCTGACAGAGAGTGACTAGCCCAATGTGACCAGCTGACTTTCATGCCTAAGGCAGGACTAGAACTCAAAGTTTTCCTGTTTCTTTTTTCCCCCATATATTTTATTGATTTTTTAAAACATAAATCACTTAATAGTTGATAAACAGTGTGTTTGCTGGGTTTACATTTGTAAAGAAAAATCATTAACAATTGGTTTCTATAATCCATAATCCATATAGTACATTTAGATGATTTCCCCCTTTCCCCAAAATGTCTTCTTGCAAACCTTGAAATAATACAGTTCTTATTATTTTGATAAATAACAGTTACATATGATTTTTTTCCAATATTCCTAGAAATAATGATCACATCAATATAATATTTCTTTTCTATCTAATCATTCTGGTTGCCTCATCTTATGTCCTGTTACAGTCCTTATTTAGATTTGTTTCTCCCATAAAGTTCAAAGTATTCTTGTTGGTTAAGATTTTCTCAACAGATAATTACATTTAAAGATTTAAATCCATATAAACCATCTCAACACTTTTACATTTCTTAAAGAATAAGTGAAAACAGTAAAGAAAAGGAAAAAAGAGCAAGAGTAAAGAAACATAAAAAGTAAAATACTACTTAAAATATATATTCCTCCTAAGCTAATATATATTCATTCCAAAAATTTCTTATTCTTTTTAAAAGGATAAATAATTAAATATATTCAATCTTTAAATATTCCATTTAATGTGTCTAGTCATCTAATCCTTTAACTCTTATTCAAAACATTTTTTTCTTTTTTATACATTATAATTTCCTTAAATTCAGACACATTTAATTATCTAAAACATTTCCTTCATCTAAGCCATTTCAGCAGTATTATATTACTTATATCAAGAAATAAAATAAAAAGGGGGGAAGCATAAAGTATTATTTAAGGAATTCATCTCTCTTTTCTATTTCTTTAACCATATTCAAACAAATGTTTCTTTTTAAAATATTCTCTCTGGTAGATCCCTTCATCTATTTTCTTAATTTTCATTTTGATCTTTTTCCTTTGATCAGTATCTTTTTTTTTCAATATTTTTTTTAATTTTCCATTTATCCAGCATAGTTGTACAACAAAATTCACTTTACAAAATAACATAAATTCATAATCATAACCATAACCATAACCATAGGTGCCGTTTGCTCCTTCCCCCCCAAGCTGTATCCACCCTCCCTAATACCTTCCTTACTTCCCTCCTCTTTCTCTCCTCCCCTCACTACTCTCTTCCCCTCCCCTTCTCCTCTTACCATCCTACTTCCTCCCTTCACCTTCCTCCCCTCTCATCCCTCTCAAATACAGGAATACAGCATAGGGGAAATGCCCAAGCAGCACCTCTCTCATAAATTACCATATCTATATTATCCTATTCTACCTATTTACCCACCCACTCACCCACCCACCCACCCTCAACCCCCCCTCATTTCCCAGAGCAGAGTGCAGGGTTATTAATAATAAAATTAACAATATACAAGAAAAAAGAAAAAAGAAAGAAAAAAATCATACTTAGCTCTTAATTCCCCTTAAATTACATCATCATAAACAAATCTCTTATACAACATTTACTATAAAATTTACTCATAAAATAAATGAAACTTTATAGTCCCATACTTCTTCTGAATATAATCTATCATCTTCTCCATACAATAATATATCTTTCTTGTGTATGATCCTTTAAATAAGCAGAAAATTTTGCCATTTCTGCTAAATTAGAAACTTTAAATATCCATTCTTCTAAAGTAGGCAACGAATCTTTCTTCCAATATGAACCTACTAGTAACCTTGCTGCAGTTAATAAATTCAACATTAAAATAGTTTCTTTATCATCTAAATCTAAAAATAATTGAGGAGTAAACTTTATCTTCCTTTTAAAAATCTTTTGAATGTTCCTGTCAGAATCCAATCATATTTCATCTTTAATTATCAAATATAGAAACTCCCAATTCTGCCTTCTTTGGATTCTGCCATAAGAGGGAGAGAAGGGGGAGAACAAAGGGGCTTTATGGCCCTCACTTCCTTCAGTACACTTCAAAGAGCTGAATGCTGAATGTGTGTTTATTGTAACATCAAAGCGTTAGCACTAGAGGACCTTATCATAACAAAGCAGGGTATTTGCCTTTCATGTAGTTACCTGAAGTCTCCATCCAGACGGAAGAAAGAAGAAAGGGGGTGGAATTGTGATACTTGAAACTATCACTGGAAGGGGGGTTGATTGGGTGGGACTACTGGGGAACCCCTTAAAACCTTGAATGGGAGAGCTTGAACCCCAAGTCCTGTCTAGCATGCCTGCAACCATTTTCTCTTAATAAAGGATTCCTGTTGGAAGAATTATTCCAAGAGTTCTGTCTTCTTAAGATGCAAAGTGGGGTGGGTCCTTACATTAGACAGGACTTGCAAAATTAATCCACCTGGAAGGGAGACCCTTGCCGGGGGATTTTGCAAAAATTTACCATGTCAGACAATGGAGCAAGAGAGGGGGAAAACTCCCTGGAAAGAGAGCCGCTGACCCAGTTGGAACCTTGCCAGATGTTGGGATCCGAGAGGCCAGATTCCTCAGGAGAAGAAGTGGTGGAGACACAGGACCACAAGCCTCGCTGGTCGATGGGCGTTGGAAAGAAAAGTGAGTGGGGAAAGGAATCAAGAAAGGTGACCCTGAGACGGGGGACCAAGCAACCAGAATGGAAGCAGGAGATGGAGAAATCCCTGCACGCAAGTGAAGAGGGAGGAAGCTGGGCACCGTACTCAGACTGGATCCTAGAGAAAGCTATTGACCTGATGAAGAGAACTCTCAGCTCCCTAGGAGAGGAGAATACTGAGCCCTACGGCCGCCCCAGTTCCTGGAGCCGCAAAGGGAGAGACACCGAGGGGGACATGGAACCTGCAACCCCAGGGACATCTACTGATCCAGGAGCCCCCACCCCCTACCGGACCACAGATGGCAATCTGGACGGAAGACACTACCACCCACAACAGAGGCACCGATCCATTCCAAGACGTCCACCGTTGGAAGTGAAATTCAAAGGGGAGCCAACACGCTTGGGGTTTTTCCTAACCCAAGTCCTCAGCTACATGGAGGAATATGGGCAGGATATTCCCAGCGACAAAGCCCACATCCGGATCATGCAATCTGCCCTGGATGGACCAGCTGCGGATTGGGTAGTGAACTTGCATGACTCCAATGCCCCAGAACTCAGTAATTTCAACCGTTTCATGTCCTCTTTCAGAAGACGATTTGAAGACCCCCTGGCTGATCGCAAAGCCCGTGAAAGAATAACAACGATGAGGCAGGGCAAACGCCCAGTGGCTGAGTATACACAAGAATTCCGGGCCATTGCCAGCAAACTGAATTGGCCAGAAGACATCCTCCTTGGCCATTTCAAAGACGGACTAAACTATGATCTATATGATGCTTGCCTGCCCCGAGGGGACCCACATCGACTTGAGGAATGGTACGTCTTGGCAGAGGAAGGAGAGATCGACATATTGAAGAGGCACCGCCGAGGAAAACAATGGAGCCGCCCCCCGCCTAAGCTGACACACCAACCGGTGAAATCATCGGATACAGCCAAGAAGCAAATGGGATGTTTCAAGTGCGGAAGAGAAGGGCATCGAGCTGTAGAATGCCGCTCAAAGGCCCCCCAGCACAACCCAGACAGATCCCCAATCAACAAACCCGGAAAGTATTCAGCTAAGCCAAAAGAAACGGCCATGAGAATGATGGAAATTGCAGAAACCCCCACCTCTGCTCACCAAGGGGAAAGGATTCCAGCCTACACCACAGGGCCGGTGGATGCCTCAGATGACAGCTCGGAGGGCGAACCCCTGGTAAGTGGATGCATCACACCCATCTTCAAAACAGTGACTATATTAAGCTGTGAAGCCTTAATAGACTCTGGCTGCACCCGCTGCCTCATTAGCCCAACACTAGTGGGGAATCTGGGCATCCCATCCAGGAGACTGGAACAACCAATCTCATTTGGCCAGCTAGATGGATCCATAGCAGGGGGGGTGCCAGCTACCCTAGCCACTCTGCCAATACACCTCTCCCTGGGCAACCATGAAGAGGACTTAACGTTTGTGGTGACCCCAGGTATGGAATGCCCAATGATTCTAGGGATGGAATGGTTGAAAAAATGGAACCCCTGGGTAAATTGGAGGACGACAGAAATCAAATTCCCGAAGGGGGACCCTATGGACTTAAAACCCCAAGGGAGGCTACCAGAATCAAGAATAGAAAAAGCATCCATAGGAGAGGAAAAAAGATTAACAGAAATATCAGAGGAATATAGGGACCTTGCTGAAGTCTTCAGTGAGGAGAGGGCAAATGAGCTTCCCCCCCGCCGACCCACAGACTGTACCATTGAATTCAAGCCTGGGGCAAAACTCCCGAAGCCCAGATTATACTCCATGAGCCCAAAGGAGAAGGAGGAAATGGAAAGATTTATAAAAAAAAACCTGGAGAGAGGTTTCATTGAGCCAGCCAAGCCTAAAGTGGCTGCCCCGGTCCTTTTTAGAGAGAAGAAGGACGGCTCTTTACGTTTATGCGTGGATTATAGGGCCCTGAATACAATCAGTGAAAGCAACCTATACCCTCTGCCCCTCATGAAAGACATGCTGTCACACCTATCGAAAGGGAAAATTTTTTTCTAAACTAGACCTAAGGGAAGCTTACTATCGCGTGAGAATCAAGGAAGGGGACGAATGGAAGACTGCATTTAACTGCCCCATGGGGTGCTATCAATTCAAAGTCTTGCCATTTGGATTACAAGGGGGCCCTGCAGTCTTTATGCAATTAATCAATGACGTTCTAAGGGAGCACCTATTTAAGGGGGTCCTTGTTTACTTGGACGACATTCTTATCTTTACTGAAACAAAAGAAGAACACGTCAAACTTGTCAGAGCGGTTTTAAAGAAGCTGCGAGCCGCTCACCTATATGCCAAACTCTCAAAATGCGAATTCCACCAGGAAAGGATAGACTACCTAGGCTATCGCATATCCCCACAGGGCATTGAAATGGACCCAGAGAAGGTCAAAGCAGTACTAAATTGGGCACCACCCCGCACAAGAAAGCAACTACAAAGTTTCCTGGGCTTTGCAAACTTTTACCGCCAATTCATCCCCTCATTTGCCCAGATAGCCTTGCCCCTCACTAACTTACTAAAAACGAAGGGAGCATCCTCAGTAAAACCTAGCCAGCCACTAACATGGACAATGGAGTGCCAAGCAGCGTTTGAGAGACTAAAGAGACTTTTTTCTGCCGAACCAATACTAAGGCACCCAGACATGGACAAGCCCTTCGTAATACAGGCAGATGCAAGTGATGTGGCAGTGGGGGCTGTGCTATTACAAGAAAATGATGATGCAGTATTGCAACCCTGTGCATATACATCCAAGAAACTCACGGAAACAGAACAGCGCTGGCCCATATGGGAGAAGGAGGCTTATGGGATACGTTGGGCATTACTCACGTGGCGACAGTTCCTGGAAGGCAACAAAATCCCCTTCCAGGTGTGGACTGATCACAAAAATTTAGAAGCCCTGAAAACTTCCAGGAAACTCAATCCCAAACAAGCCCGCTGGTCCCAGCATTTTCACCAATTCCAATTTAAGCTCAAACATTTACCAGGAAGAAAGAACTTCCTGGCAGATGCTCTATCTCGCATGCCCCAATATAACAGCGCACGAACCACAGACTCTAGACCAATAATGGCAGAGTCACAACTGGCAGCACCAGTAACCACAAGAACCCAAGCCAAAATAAAACCACAACTGGACAGCCAAACTGGGATTGAATTTAGAAAAAGTTTGGAAACAGATGAATGGTTCCAGAAAAACAAAAATGTGTGCACAATGAGAGACGGGTTGCCTTGGGTAGGGGAAAAGTTATATATACCAACAACTCAAAGAGTAACTTTCATGCACCTTTGCCATGACACAAAATCAGCAGGGCATTTTGGATTTGTAAAAACTTTACATTTAATTAAACGGCAATTTTGGTGGCCATCCATGAAAAAGGACATTGAAAGTTATATAGCCAGTTGTCCAAAATGTGCCACGGCAAAGAGGTTGCAAGGGAAAGTGCCAGGACTATTGCAAACAGTGGCAAGTCCCTCAGCCCCCTGGAGAGAAATAGCCATGGATTTTATAGTGGAATTGCCAGAAAGCAATGGGAATACTGTGGTCTGGACGGTCACGGACTTGTTTTCCAAACAGGTGCACTTTATCCCTTGCCAAAAGATTCCCACTGCAAAAGCCTTAGCAAAACTTTTCATCCAACACATTTACAGATTGCATGGGGCACCCCAACGCATCATCTCTGACAGGGGGGTGCAATTTACGTCTGCATTTTGGAAGGAATTTTTATCCCTCTTAGGAACCACTCAGGGACTGACATCTAGCCACCACCCTCAAGGAAATGGGGGGGCTGAAAAAATGAACTCCGTACTTAAGCAATATTTAAGATGTTTTCTTAGTTTCCAGCAGACCGAGTGGGCGGACTTACTCCCTTTTGCAGAAGTTGCCTACAATAATGCAGTCCACTCCAGCACAGGTTACACTCCTTTTCAAATAGCCACCGGTCAAAGTTTCAACCCCATGCCAGAATTAACCCCAAACGAACCAACGATCCCCTCGCTGAAAGAATGGATGGAGAAATTACAAAACACCTGGCCAATAGTCAGAAAAGCACTAGATGAAGCTAGGCAGGCATATAAAACACAAGCCGATAAAAAAAGGGTTGAGCCTACACCATTCATTATAGGAGAAATGGTGTACTTATCTACAAAATACCTAAAGTCCCTACAGCCCTGTAAAAAACTTGGACCAAAATATATAGGACCTTTTCCAATTAAAAGAATCATAAATCCAGTAACAGTAGAATTAGAATTACCCAAAAATCTCAGGCAAATACACCCAATTTTTCATTGCAGCTTGCTGAAAAGAGAGCATCAGTCACCTCTACGGCCAAAAATCCCCCCCACCACCACCTCCAATCATGGTGGAGGGTGAACAACACTTCGAAATAAAGGAAATCCTTGACTTCTAGGAGATATCATGGAGCAACTCAGTACCTAGTTGCCTGGAAACACCTCCCTCCCTCACAAAATGAGTGGGTCCATAAACGTCATGTCAGAGCCCCGAAGCTATTGAAGAAGTTTCACACAGAGTATCCTAACAAGCCTAACTAAATTTTATACTTGTGTTTTCTTTCAGGTGGATCTCTCTTATTTTTAAGAGGGGCCGGATGTCAGAATCCAATCATATTTCATCTTTAATTATCAAATATAGAAACTCCCAATTCTGCCTTCTTTGGATTCTGCCATAAGAGGGAGAGAAGGGGGAGAACAAAGGGGCTTTATGGCCCTCACTTCCTTCAGTACACTTCAAAGAGCTGAATGCTGAATGTGTGTTTATTGTAACATCAAAGCGTTAGCACTAGAGGACCTTATCATAACAAAGCAGGGTATTTGCCTTTCATGTAGTTACCTGAAGTCTCCATCCAGACGGAAGAAAGAAGAAAGGGGGTGGAATTGTGATACTTGAAACTATCACTGGAAGGGGGGTTGATTGGGTGGGACTACTGGGGAACCCCTTAAAACCTTGAATGGGAGAGCTTGAACCCCAAGTCCTGTCTAGCATGCCTGCAACCATTTTCTCTTAATAAAGGATTCCTGTTGGAAGAATTATTCCAAGAGTTCTGTCTTCTTAAGATGCAAAGTGGGGTGGGTCCTTACAGTTCCACCAAATCATAATCCAAAAAGCCTTTACCTTTTTACAATTCCACCAAACGTGAAAATAAGTTGCATCCATGTTACCACATCTCCAACATTTGGGTTGTAAATTAGAATACATACAAGATAATTTTTTAGGATCTAAATGCCACCTATAAATCGTTTTATAAAAATTTTCCCTCAAATTTTGAGCTTGTGTAAATTTAACATTTCTAATCCAAGTTATCTCCCATAAATCCAATGGGATCGGATCCTGGATATTCTGAGCCCATTTAATCATACAGTCTTTAACCAATTCTGTTTCCGAATCTTAATTCTATTAAAACTTATAAATTCTTTTTATATGAACCTGATTCTGATCTTTAATCTGAATTACCAAATTTTCATCTTCTAATGTTATTCCCTCTTTCTTATCTACAGTCCACCTATCTACTATTTGTAAGTATTGAAACCATGACTGTAAAATATTTTCTTGCCTTAATACATCTAAGGATTTTAAATGCCAGTCCGAACCTGACCAAATTAATAATTCTTTATACGAGATTTTGTCAAAATTCATCCCCTTAGAAATCCCCTCAAATGTCCAGGAATCCCCCAGATAGGTATTTTATAATTTAACCTATAATAATACTTTTTCCAAACTCAAAGTAAAGCATTCCTCAAAATATGTGATTTAAAAGCCCGATCAACTTTCTTGTTAAAAATTAAATATGCGTACCAACCATACATTAAGTCCTACCCTTCAAGAGAAAGAATATCCTTATTTGTTAAATTAAGCCAATCACTTATCCAAGTTAAAGTGGCTGCATCATAATATATTTTCAAATTAGGTGCTTTAAGTCCTCCTCTTTCTCGGGCATCTTGCAAAATCTTAAACTTAACCCTTGGTTTCTTCCCAGCCCAAATGAATTTATTGATACTCTTCTGCCATTCCTCCAAATTTACATCTTTTTTTAAAATAGGTATCATCTGAAACAAGAAAAGAAACTTTGGTAGAACATTCATTTTTACAGCTCCCCAACAATGACAATTGCAATTTTTTCCAGTCATTTAAATCTTTTTGTACTTTTGCCCATAATAATTCATAATTATTCTTATACAATTTTCCATTTGAAGCCGTTAAATATACTCCCAAATATTTAACCTTTTTCACCATCTGAAAACCTGTAGATTTAACTAAAATTTCCTTATCCTTAGTTGACATATTCTTAGATAATATTTTAGTCTTGTGATTATTAACTTTAAAACCAGAAACTTTCCCATACTGTATTATAAGTTCTAATAAACAATCAACCGCTTGAGTCGGTTGTTCCAAAATTAAAACCAAATCATCTGCAAAAGCCCGCAATTTATACTCATTCTTTTTTATCTTTATACCCTTGAGTACCGTTGATTCAATCTGAATCAACAAAATCTCCATTGTTAAAACAAATAACAATGGAGATAATGGACATCCTTGTCTTGTTCCCTTTTCAATATTAAAAGACTCAGTCAGTCCCCCATTAGCAACAATTTGAGCAGATTGTTGCTGATATATAGCTTTAAGTGCATATAAAAACTTGTCCCCAAAATTCATTTTCTCTACCAATGAGAATAAAAATTGCCAATCTAATTGATCAAAAGCTTTCTCAGCATCCAAAAATATAAAAGCCACAGGAATATGATTGTTCTTATCTAAATACTCAATTAAATTAATAATTTGTCTTACATTGTATTTCATATATCGCCCTATTATAAATCCTGATTGATCACTATGAATCAAATCCTTCATAACCTGCATTAGTCTGTTTGCCAAAATTTTAGAGAAAATCTTATAATCTACATTTAACAAAGATATTGGCCTATAATTCTTAGGCTCTGTAAGATCTTGATCCTCCTTCGGGATCAATGATATAAACGCTCTTTTCCAGGAAGGGGGGACTTGAGCTCCCAACAAAATACTATTAAACAGCTCCTTTAAAGGCTCCATCATTTCTTCAGATAAAATTTTATAATACATTGACGTCAATCCATCTGTTCCTGGAGACTTTCCCACCTTTAACTGCTTAATGGCTAAACCAATTTCCTCCACAGTAATTAAACAATTCATCACATTTTGTTGTTCCTCAGAAAGTTTAGGGAAGTGTACTGATTGTAAATATTTATCTATATCCATTCCCTTTATATTATCACTTGAATATAATTTTGTATAAAAGTCTAAAAAACTCTTTTTAATCAAATTATGCTGAAAAACCTCAGTACCTTTTATATTTTACTTTCTTTATAATCCTAGCCTTCTGTTTCTTTCGTAATTGATAAGCCAACCACCTCCCAGGCTTATTCGCATTACAAAAAGTATTATGTCTCATATAACGCAGATTGGTAGCCACCTGATCTGCCATCAACATATTAAATTATTCCCTAAGCATTTTTATAGAAACCTTTAACTTATTATCGGTTGGATTAAGAGCAAGAGCTTCTTCTTTTAATTTAATCTCTTCTTCTATTTCTCTACGTCTTTGTAACATTTTACCCCTAGAAACTTTATTTAAATGAATCAAAATTCCCCTCTTGTACGCCTTACTGGCATCCCAGACCATGGGCATCGAAGTACCCTTATTCATATTTAAAGCAAAAAACTCCTTCAAATACTCTTTACATTTTTGTACAGACTCTTCCCGAGTAAACAAATTCTCATTCAGTCTCCAGGATCTTCTATTCCCAACTTCCAAATGTAACTCCATCCCCACCAGACTATGGTCAGACAACGTCCTAGGAAAATTTTTTACCTTCTTAACCCTAGAAAGAAAATCATTAGTAATAAAAAAAAATCAATCCTTGAAAATGATTGGTGTCTGTTCGAATAAAAAGTAAAGTCTCTATCACTTATATTCCTTTCTTGCCAAATGTCAATAAGTTCCAACTCTTCTTTCAAATCAAAGAAAGTTTTGGGTAATTTAGTTTGAGTAAAAGTTTTAGAAGAACTCTTTTTATCTGTCATTGAATCCAAAACTCCATTCCAATCTCCCATCAAAATTACAGATTTATAATCCAATTGAGATATTTTCCCATGTGATCAGTATCTTTTTTGATCAATGTGTTTTGCTGAATCAAAAAGTTTTTCCATATATTCATGACTGTTGCTGTAGGTATAAGAAGTAAATCGAATAAAGTGTCTTTATGTGAGGCTTTTGTCTTTCCATGTTTCTTGGAAATCCTTTTTTCTCCTTCTTTGTTTCTCTCATCACTTCCTTTCTCTCTGATGTGTTCAACATCTCTACATTCCATTTTATCCAGTCTGTTTTTTTGTCCTCAGATTTATTTTGTAGTCTTAAGGGATGAGTTGTTTTTTCCATTTCTTGTAAATTTTTTCCCACTAGGATTAAATCATGTTTTCTTACTTTTTTAAGTTCCGTCTTTGAAAGGCAGTGAAGAAAGAAGGGTGCCCCGGCGACTCTGGAATGACAGCGGTCATTCCGTTCGTCTTGGGAAAAGCCTTCTAACCCTCCTAAAACAGGAGAAAGGATTTATTTCATCGATCAGCCGAAGCTACTTGCAATTGGAGTCCAAAAGAACTAACCAGCACTACAGTAAACAGCGTGCTTGAAACTGGGTGAGGAATCTGATTTTTCCCTTTTCTATCCTACACTTAATTTCCTGGAAAAGATCCCCAAAGAGCAAAATACCTCTGAAAGTGAAGGAGGGGGACTTCCGCCCCATCCTTATATCCCTTTCAAGATGTCTTAGAATAGA
This sequence comes from Crotalus tigris, assembly GCF_016545835.1. Classification (NCBI taxonomy): domain Eukaryota; kingdom Metazoa; phylum Chordata; class Lepidosauria; order Squamata; family Viperidae; genus Crotalus; species Crotalus tigris. Next base: position 140,549 of record NW_024096907.1, read on the forward strand.
ATAGAGCTGGAAGGGACTTTGGAGGTCTTCTAGTCCAGCCCCCTACTCAAGCAGGAGAACCTATACCATCTCAGACAAATGAGTATCTAACCTCTTCTTAAAAATCTCCAGTGATGGAGCTCCCACGGTTTCTGGAGGCAAGCTGTTCCACTGGTTAATTGTCCTCACTGTCAGGAAGTTTCTCCTTAATTCCATGTTGCTTCTCTCTTTGATCAGTTTCCAACCATTGTTTCTTATCTTGCCTTCTGATGCTTTGATAAATAACGTGACCCCCTCTTCTTTGTAGCAGTCCCTCAAATACTGTAATACTGCTATCATGTCTCCCCTATTTCTTCTTTTCATTAGATTAGCCAGACCCAAGTCTTGCAGCCATTCTTCATATGTTTTAGTCTCCAGGCCTTTGATCATCTTAGTTGCTCTTCTCTGAATTTTTTCCAAACTCTCAACATCTTTTTTGTGATATGGTGACCAAAATTGACTGCAGTGTTCCAGGTGTGGTCTTACTAGGGTTTTATAAAGCAGTAATAATACTTTGTGTAATCTTGATTCTATGCCTGTTTATATAACCCAGGATTTTATTACTTTTTTTGACTGCTGCTGCACACTGCTGACTCATAGTCAAGTGATCATCCACTAGGACTCAGGGAGCTCTCACTGTTACTGTTTTTAAGCCAGGTCTTGCCCAATCTGTATTTGTACCTTTGATTTTTCCTGCCTAAATGTAAAACTTTGCTTTTCTCCACATTGAAACTTATTTTGTTCGATAGGGCCCATTGTTCAAGTTTGTCAAGATCTTTTTGGATCCTGAGTTCGTCAGCTACTCTTGCCAGTTCATTATATATATTTTTCCTCAGCTCTTTGCCATCTTTGATTGGCTGTCATATTCAATTATGATGGCAACAGTTTTATTTCCTATTTGAATTATTGAAAATATGTACATCTTCATGTCCTAGTGCTGCTTTTTTTATATTCATTTTTATTTAATTTGGAATATTATATGTGATCCATTCTCTTAAAAGTTCCTGGCATGTACAAAGGAATAAAAACATTAGAAATACGATAGAAACATTTTAGTTTAAAAACAAAATTAATATTTTTCTAGACCTTGCAAATTGTATTAAAGAGATAGCTTGCTTCAGTGTTAATGGTAGATTATTCCACAATGTGGACTCTATATACTGGCTTTTCAAGGATCTACTGTACTTTCCGGCATATAAGACGACTTTTGTAAGCATTAAAATCGGCGCCGAAGTCGGGGGTCGTCTTATACACTGAGTCGTCTTATACGCTGGAAATAACGGTAGTTTCCGGCGTATAAGATAACTTTCTAGACATGCAACTCGGCGCCAAAGATGGGGGTCGTCTTATACGTCGGGTCGCCTTATACGCCAGAATATATGGCATGTAAAAATTATTCTGACACCATTTTAATGTAATAAACTAGATCTGGATCCATTCAAACTCAAAGAGAGAATTTATCATTTTTATACTATCTTTTTCCAAAATGCTTTTAATCTAACAAATCTAACCACCTACACCACTTTCTCATGATAAACTATGATTCTTTAATTAGTCCTTCTCAAATTGGCAGCATTCCAGAGAAATATATTTTTACAGTCTTGATTGCTTCTATACCAAGCAACTTTAGCTGCATTTCTATACATCAATAATGGCAATTTTCACCAAGATTGCTGATCTCTTTAATTATGTGTCTGCATGTAAAATGAAGTTTTTTGTACCATGTGGCTAATTCACTGTGTCTTTAATGATTGAGCTTCCCAAAACAACAAACTTTTTCAATCAAGTAACTTCTATGTGGACATATATACTTATGGTAACTTTTAATGTGCAAATTCTCTCCACCTTGAAGTGAAATTTTACTATTCACAACTCTCATTTTCTGTAATAGCAAAGGAAATGATATCCTGGAAACAAAGTATTTATGGAAGATCTTGGCCCTAAGGGAGCAAACTTATTTTTGAGATCATTATATTGAGCACATATTCATGATCTTTGTTTGGGATCCAGCCAGTCAAATATATATTAGATAGCTCTCACCATCCCTATTGACTTTGTCTTCATTGTATTTTCATATGCTTATCTTCAGAAAGATGAAAATAGTGCAAACGCTTATTAAGACCTCATCCTGATGCTAATCTTGTCTGTTTAATTTACTACTCTGATATTTCATCCTAGTCTTCTCTTAGGCATTTGGATGTAAGTTGTTTCAGATATCTGCAATATATCCTAGGCTGATCTATAAATCTCTTAAGCTTTTGGCATTTAAGCTAGCTGCAGATAGTTCAAATTTATTTGTGATAAAATTACAAGTTAGATATTTGAAAAATGTTCCAGGCTCAAAATAATTATTGCAGGTGTTTGGGGAAAAAAATCACCCAAATTGCAGATTTTTGTCTTGACCTTAGAAGAAAACATACTACTGCTTCACTTTGCATCTTAAGAAGACAGAACTCTTGGAACAATTCTTCCAACAGGAATCCTTTATTAAGAGAAGTGGTTGCAGGCATGCTAGACAGGACTTGGGGTTCAAGCTCTTCCATTCAAGGTTTTAAGGGGTTCCCCAGTAGTCCCACCCAATCAACCCCCCTTCCAGTGATAGTTTCAAGTATCACAATTCCACCCCTTTTCTTCTTTCTTCCGTCTGGATGGAGACTTCAGATAACTACATGAAAGGCAAATACTCTCCTTTGGTATGCTAACACTTCGAGGTTACAATAAACACACATTCAACATTCAGCCCTTTGAAGTGTACTGAAGGAAGTGAGGGCCATAAAGCCCCTTTGTTCTCCCCCTTCTCTCCCTCTTATGGCAGAATCCAGAGATGGCAGAATTGGGAGTTTCTATATTTGATAATTAAAGATGAAATATAATTGGATTCTGACAGGTTCTTCATTTTGTCACTGGAAAAAAGATGGAGAGGCATATCCTCAAATACTATGTATTGGTTCTTCTAGTACTAACTCATTCGGTGGCTCTCTTCTAGATTTTTAGAAACAGGAGAGAAAATAAATTGCAAACAATTTAATTTGTTAATTTTTAAAACTTAAAATAAATTCTCACTCACTTCTCTCCTTAGTCAAGGAGGCTCTTGACCTCAAAGATGCTTTAACTTAGCCATCCATTTATCCAGTGAGGGTCTCAGTGATTAATTCTTTCTAGAGCAGAGGTGTCAAACTGGTGGCCCTCGGGTCGGATGCGTCGCATACAGGACACACCCACCCCATTTACACAAAGGCAAAAAACATCAAGATTCATCACATGACATGATCAAGTTTAACACCCGTGTTCTAGAGGACAATTCTATCAAATACAATCAGAATGATGGGACCATCTGCCTCATTTGGGAGATCTGGTGATCTATTTTTCATAAAATATACCTTTCTTATAAGCTATAAAAGTTTATAAAGATGTAGCTGGTCTCACTGAAACAGCAGGTCTCAGTACTAGCATCCGGTCTTTCAGGATTCAAGGAGCCATTCATTTTTGTACCTCTTCATATTAAGAGATGCCTGTACAGAACCACATTTTTTTCCTATTTTATGTTAATAGGCTCCTCTTCTTCCTCTTTGGCATCTACTTGTTTTAAAGGCATTAGTGTACCACTCATTCAGTTCTATTCACTCAACAGAAATCAGATTTTTCACTTGAAATTGTACCAATAGCCAGGTGGGATGGATGAAATCTTTAAGATCTTCCCATGCTGTGTGATCCCACATTCCCATCCATGGTCAACTCCTCAGGTAGATCTATCAGCCTTTCAGGCATCTTGAAAATTTTTTCAAAATCTTGAAATTCTTTAAGCATGTTGTGTCTTTTAGGTTTCTTTTAATGAACCGTCACTCCTGGTTTGAAAATAGACAAATGTGGAATTTGATAAACAATTTTTTATTTGTTTGTTTGTTTTTAATGATAAATTTCATACATCTAAAATAGATCCTTGAAATTGTTCAAGTAGTAGAGGTGACCAAGGAGGCTTTTATAAATTTAGACTGATTCAGAAGCTAAGCCTTTCCTAACAAAACTGCAAAGTATAGCAATCCATATTTGCAGTGCTTTTTTTTTGTAAAAAAAAAAAAAAAAAGGTACCGGAACGCACACATGTTATACAACCCGCCTTGCCTATCTTACAAGGTTCCATTCAAACAAGGTGCTGGAACTCCGTTCTGGGCGTTCTATGACCAAAAAAAGCCCTGCATATTGGTAAAAACTGGAAGCTGCTCTGTTTTCTGAGATAAATTGGTAATAAATTTAAATCTCTAGGTGACCTGAAGCAAAGTATTTAACAGAAGACTATAATACACATATCCTTTCTAGATTTCCCCCCCCCCTCTTCTGCTGCCTTTCAGCAATTGGGAAATTGGGTATATTAGGATTGGAATTCTGACGACATAACTGGCCTATTCAAAACAGAAACTTCCATTTGGATTCACATTTTCATACTGGCTTAAGCTTCTTTTTTTCCTGTCAGCTTGGCCCCTTTAATTATGACTGAGAGTTTCCTGTCTCTTTAGCCAATCTTAAGCAATTTCCCATTGACTTAGAAACTCAATCAGATTTCTCACTCTTATCCAGAAACATCTTCTGAGCCACTCTGCATGTTTTTAACCAACTAATTGCATAACACCTAAATTTAAAAGGGCTTTGACTTTGGCTATATTCAGTGCCTATCCAACAGCAGTTATTAAGGAGAAATATTGAAAAAATCCCTTTTGAGCGGGGATTGTGCATATGTGATGGAGGAACTATTGAAACACTGGAACATGTTATGTTGTACATCAATACTGATGTTTGCCAGAAATTACTATTCCCAATCATTATCAAACACCCTCATTGCAGTGATTCCTTCTATCTCAAATTGTTATTATCAGACAAGTCTGATTCTATATAGTTAAATATTGTAGCTGAATTATGTACAATAGTTTGCACAATACACAATATTTTTTTCCTCAAACATTTAGATGTTTTCCATTTGGCAACATTACAACTGCAGCTGCCATTTAGTTGCTAGTCCATGTCAATATATCAATTGGTTATTTCTCACTTATTTTTATTATTGGCTGCCAGAATCATTTTAACAATATAGATAAATAGTCCCAATTCCAACTTTTATTTCTGAAACCATAATAACTGCTTATATATTATTCTTTCTTACATAACCATTTTATCTCTAGATATAATATCAACCACAATTTTCCCATGAATTTTAGCACTATAGTGATTCTTTGTTGTTATGCATACATGTTCACAACCAGACAACAAAAATAGGGAGGGGGGAGGGAAAATATTGGAATGCAAGGGAAGCTTAGGAAGGAATTGAGGAATGCAACTGAGCTGATGGAGCCTGGGACAGTCCCCATAAAGTCAAATGTTGAGAAAACTTTGAGGCAATGAAATTGTTCCCAAAATAAAATGAATTTGTTTTACTTTGGGAGTAAAAGGGATCCTTATTGCCCTATTGGATTTGGGGTCACCAGATGCTTGATTAGCCCCCAAGTGGAAGAGAAATTGGGGATGAAACTGAGGAAATTAAGACAGGCTATGGCATTTTCCCAATTGGATGGTTCAAAAACAGGCAGTGTGCCTGTCAAGATCAAGGCTGGAATCTATGTAGAGACTATTAGATTTATTATAGCCCCTGGGGTGACGGAAGCAATGGTCCTAAAGCTAGCATGGTTGACAAAAATGGAACCCCTCCATGACTAGGACAAAATAATTGGCAGATGTGGAGAAAAGCAGCCGACCACGCACCCACTAATACACTGGAGGGAAGTGATGGTTTAGAGCCATTGATTGCAAAGGAATGCTGCAACTTAGCCGAGGGCTTTAGTGAGAAGGAATCAGACATACTCCCACCCCATCTACCTACAGATTGTGCAATTGAGATTTTGCAGGGGGCTAAATTTTGCAGGGGGCTAAGCCAAAGATATACTTAATAATACCCAGGGAAATGGGGAAGCTCCGTGCATGGTTAGACAAAAATCTAGCTAGAGGTTTTATCCAGCTGACAAAGTAAAGAATGGCGGCCCCTGTGCTCTTCAAGGAAAAGAAGGATGAGTCTCTTAGACTATGTGTGGACTATAGGGGCTGAATTGTATTTGCATAGAAAATATGTACCCCCTCCCATTAATGAAGGATATGCTAGGGCACTTTGCCAAGGGAGAATTTTCACGAGGTTGGACTTGAGGGAGGCATATTACCAAGTGAGAATTAAGAAAGAGGACAAATGGAAGACAGTGTTTAATTGGCCCCTGGGCTGTTATCAGTTCTGCATGATGTTATTAGGATTCAAGGAGCACCTGCGATATTAATGCAATTGATAAATTTCTTACATAAGCACCTGTACAAAGGGGTCTTGGTCCTGGACAATATATTAATCTATATCAAGACCAGGAAGGAGCATGTGAAACTGGTAAGAACGGTGCTCAAGAAACTATGGAAGACTCAACTTTATGCAAAGCTGTCCAAGTGTGACTTTCACAAGACCAGCCTAGACTACCTGGGGAATTGGATTTTGAAAGAGAAAGTGGTGGTGGACCCTGGTAAAGTTTAGGTGATACTGAACAAGGAGGCAATTGCAGATTTTTCTCAGGTTTGCAAACTTCTACCATCAATTCATCCCCACATTTGCCCAGGTAGCCCTACCAATCATCAACCTGTTGAAAACAAAGGGAGAATGCCTTTGCCAGAACTTACTCAAGAGATCCCCTCATCAGCCTCATTGACTGAGTGGATAGACACTTTGAAAGCCACCTGGGTCATAGAGCACAAGGCGTTAGAAAAAGCAAGGGAAGTGCAAAACAGATAAGCAGATAAGAAGAGAGTGCCCCAGAAAGAGTTTAGCATAGGAGACAAAGTATATCTATCCACAAAGTTCCTACATCTGAGGCAGCCCTGCAAAAGGTTGGGACCCAAGTACACAGGCCCTTTACCTATTATCTGGATTGTGAATCTGGTAACAGTGGAGTTCAAACTGCCAAAAAATCTCAGGCACATTCACCCAGTGTTTCACTGCAGTTTATTGAAACCCTTTCATTGTTCACCATTAAAACCAGCTACTAAGCCTCCTCCCCTCCCCCATGAGAGAAACATTTTGAGATCAAGGAAATCCTTGACTCCTGGTATTATAAAGGGAAGTTGCAATATTTAATATTATGGAAGGATTCTCGCCGGCAGATGTAGAATGTGTGTCAGTAGGGGATGTTCGGGCACCTAGACTTATCCACAGGTTACATGTTAAGTATCCAAACTGGCCTAGATAGGATATAGGGGAAAAGGAAAAAATGTAATTTAAGATTCTATATGTTTGTTTTTTGTAGGATTATCTTTCTTCTGAAGGATCAGCATGTCATGGCTGACTCACTACCCACTCCTGCTCACAACCAGACAACAGGGAAAGGGAGGGGGGAGGGAAAATATTGGAATATAAGGGAAGCTTGGGAGGAAATTAAGGAATGAGCTGAGCTGATGGATCCTGGGACAGTCCCAAAACCCCAAGATCAAACACTGAGAAAATTTGAGGCACTGAGATTGTTCCCAAAACAAAATGAACGCAATTAATTGGTGAACAATGAACAGTGGGGAAGTCCAGGTGAAAAGGGGGATTTTTCTATGCTGATTTTCATGCGAGAACTTTAGAACTGGTTTTGCTACTACTGTGCCTATGTGGAATTATTATAGTTATAATCTTAGTAAAATAATGTCCCAGGAGTTTCTTTTGTTGCATTTACCAATGGGGTGGTTGATAAGTTTACACTAGTAAATGTACTATTCTGTTATTCTACATTATATTTAATTCCTAATCTAAAATTTATTACATTATTTTTATGCCCCAGGTTCATAAATTTAAATCTATAATTTTGCTCGTATTATTGTATAATTGTATAGCTCATTTTATTCTATTCAATTTCTGTCTTGTATAGGCTACAGTGACATTCAATGAATTAAATGGGACTCTTGTCATTTTTTTTGTTTCCCAATGGCAAAAATTAAATAGTTGATCGACTTATGTAATGTTTTTCATGTGTTATAGGAATACAAGCGCAAATTAACAGGTGTGTCCCAGGTACGGAAAGAACTCAAGTCACGCATCCAGAGCCTCCCTGATCTGTCTAGGCTTCCCAATGTTACAGGAAGTCAAGTGCATCTACCGTTTGCAGGGGATGTCTATAGTGATGAGTGATACTCAGATCTTTCACTGGAATGAGGAATTGGTTAGGTTGAATGCTCATTATTTTTATATATGTTTGCAGAGAATAGCACTGAAATGTTCTAATTTATATTGCTTTGTTAATATTTGATTAATAAGTGATAAAGCAAGTACTATGTAAGAGGCAGCATTTATGTATTATGTTAAAAAAGTGATTATTGCAATTAATTTTTCTATTCTTTTTGATTAAATCTTGCCCTCAATAATAAGCAGCCTCTTTTTTTCTGGTCCTTTTTATGGATATAATTCTGTTAAACATAATTTGTGCATACCAGTAGCAGAAACATATTTTGATTGCTAAATATTTGAAGAATAAATATTTTTTTAAATGTTGAATACAAATCATATTAAAAACAAACATTGAAAAATCAGCAGTGATTTTACTTAAGTAAATTAAAAATGTTATGCAATTTAGTACTTCAAACCATTAATAATATTTAAACTGAATTGTTTACACTTTCAAATATAATGCTTATACAAAATTTCTGTTCTGATTTATGCCTAAGTAGGCAAACCTAAAAAACATCTAGGACAGTGTTTCTTGAATATCATTCACTTCCCATAACTGGGAGTGATTATATGTATTTTTTTAAAAAAAAACAAAACCCTAGAATATTAGTGAAATTCTAATTCAGAAGCAAGTCCCAGTAGTATCTTCAGTAGGGTATATTCTAAGTCAGGGGTAGGCAACCCAAAACACTCAAAGAACCACTTGGACCCGTTTCCCACCGAAAACAAAACACTGGGAGCCACAAAACCCCTTTGATATCTAAAATGAAGATAACACTGCATATATCCTTTTTTACCTATATATTTGTTGTTGTTGTTGTTAATTGCGAAGTTGTGTCTGACCCATCGCAACCCCATGGACAATGTTCCTCCAGGTTTTCCTGTCCTCTACCATCTTCTGGAGTCCATTTAAGTTCACACCTACTGCTTCAGTGACTCCATCCAGCCATCTCATTCTCTGTCGTCCCCTTCTTCTATTGCCCTCAATCTTTCCCAGCATTAGGCCCTTCTCCAGTGAGTCCTTCCTTCTCATTAGGCGGCCAAAGTATTTGAGTTTCAACTTCAGGATCTGGCCTTCTAAAGAGCAGTCATGCTTGATCTCTTCTAGGACTGACCAGTCCAAGGGACTCGCAGGAGTCTTCTCCAGCACCATAGTTCAAAGGCCTCAATTCTTTGGCGCTCAGCCTTTCTTATGGTCCAACTTTCACAGATTTATGCAGTGTTATCTTCATTTTAGATGTCAAAAGGGTCTCTCTCTCTCTCTCTCTCTCCCTCCCTCTCTTTCCTTCCCCTCCCTCTCTTTCCTCTCTCTTTCCTCTCCCTCTATCCTTCTCTTTCCTTTCTTTTTCTTTCCTCTTTCTTTCTCTTTCCTTTCCCTCTCTTTCTCTTTCCTCTTTCCTCTCCCCTCTTTCTCTTTCCTCTCTTTTTCTTTTCTCTCTCTCTTTCCTATCTTTCTTTCCTTTTTCTTTCTTTCCTCTCTTTCTTTCCTCTCCCTCTCTCTTTCCTCTTTCTCTTTCCTCTCTCTCTTTCTCTGTCTTTTTTCCTCTCTCTTTCTTCTCCCTTTCTCTTTCCCCTCTCTTTCCTCTTTCTCTTTCCTCTCCCTCTCTTTCCTCTTTCTCTCTCTCTTCCCCCTCTCTCTTTCTTTTTCCTCTCCCTGTTTCACTTTCCGCTCCCTCTCTCCTTCTCTCTCTTTCCTCTCTCTCTTTCCTCTCTTTCCTCTCCCCTCAAGATGTCTGGTTGCCCTTTTCAGTGACTCTGGACAGCTTACAGTTCAGAAAGAATTCAGGCAAGTCAGGCCGGGGCTTGGTCAGGCCCTCGTGGGGCGCAATTAGAGGCGGCTCCACGGAGGCCTGGGTGCCTGACTCATGGAGGAAGCAGGTCAGGAGCCCACAATTAGCAGGCCCACCAGGAGATGGCTGACATGGACACTCCTGCAGCGGTCAGGCGGCTCCTGAGCTCCCCACTGAGCTGGATGGGATTCCTGGCCAGCCGGCCACGGGGTGGGAGCAGTTCCCTTGCCAGGGCCGCTTGGCCTCCCCGGCTGCCAGCTGCCTTTCCAGTGCCAAATCCTGCAGGAGGGCAAGCCGGGCCAGGCTGGGTGGTAGGAAAAGAGGCATGGGCGTGGGAAAATGGATGGAGGTCCCGGGAAGGCCAAGCGTGGGGGGCAGGAGGCAGCAGAAGGCGCCTGAGGCACCAAGGACAGGCCCGGGAAGATGTGTGGCCGGCTTGGTTGCCAGGGAGCAGCCCAGGAGTGATGCCCCCGTCGGCTGCTGCCCCAGCCGGGACTGCTGCCCAGCCTGGCCCAGGGAGATGAGTGGCTGGTTTGGCTGCCCAGGAGTGATGCTGGCGCCGGCCACTACCCCAGCTGGGACTGCCGCCAAGGGGCAGCAGGAGGAAGAAGAGGAGGAGGGCAAGGAAGCCGCCGCTGCTGCCGGGCCCCAGGAGGAGGGTCTCCTACCTTGCTGCATCACCCTCTTAAAAGCCCCCCAGTACTGAAGAGGCCCTGGCCCGCTGCTGCTTGGGTCCCATCCCAGAGGGGAGCCAGCTGCCCGGAGAGTGGGGGCGGGTGGCAGAGGTGTGGTGGTTTTTCCTCCCCCCCCCCCGGCCTTGCATGCCAGCCAAACCGGCTATGTGCCTGACTGCGAGCAGGCTCTCCAGGGCCAGCACACCCCGACGAAGGAATGAGGAGTGGTTGCAGGAAGGAATGTGTAGCAGGCATGTCTGAGCTGCAGCAGGTGAGCTCCCAATCAGGAGTTCTGTGAGGGGGCAAGTCCACATGAGAGAGAGAAAGAGAAGGGAAGCGTAAGTGCCTCTCTGTCTCTCTCTCTCTCTCTCTCTCTGCAAATGGCGGAGGAGGCTCAGGAGCCATAGGTGATGGCTCAAAGAGCTGCATGCGGCTCTGATGCTGATCCATGCTCTAGGTAAATGAGTGCAAAATATCATCGTAGTGTGCTAGATTCAGAGCTGTGTTGCTTTGGGAAATAACAATTGCTTCCATTTACTTGCAAAAAGGAATTTCATAGTTCCAAATTTTTCATATGGAAAAAAATAATTATTGACAACTCATGAGTTGGAAAGTACATGCTCTATACCTTATATCTCAACATGTTTGCCCAAATGTCTATATGGACAATCTCAAATGAAATTATTTTTATGTATATTTACAATGTATATTACTATTTTTTCCTTTGCTGGCATATTTTTAGATTTTGCTTGTAGCATTGTTTAATAGAAATATATTAAATACTACTAGGACAACACATTATTATATATTAAACACATTAATTTTTACTATGATTTAAATATATACATACATACATACATACAAACATACATACATACATAGTAAAATATATAACATAAATGGGCATTTTATTGCCCATTTAAGTCTCCTGATCTGTCGCTTATTTCTATAGTAAACATTCATGCAATAAGTATTGTATATTTACCATATCTGCATTATATAGTAATTGTTTTATGTGTTCATATGCTGTTTGCAATTTTTAGGCATGATCCAGTCAAGCATAATGAAATACATTTTCTTTAGTGGAAGAAATTAAATATGTTTAAATCTTGTCCAGTGAAATAGATAACATATTAAAATTCTTAACTTTTGCATTATGCTCCTGTTATTATCCAAAATGTTTACTATTGCTTGCTTCTATTTTTAACTTCCTGCTTATAATTTTTAAATAGTCCTAAAATATTTTCTAATAGTTAAATGAACAATTTTTGGATTCACCTTCCTGAAAAAAGGACAAAAATTTTATGATGTTAATTTTTCTGAAGTATGATGTTTAGATGAATATCAGTATGTTGATTAGGTACATTGTACATCTGCACTGTATAATGTTTACTTGTTAAATTATTCCATTGTGAATTTCTGAAGCGATTATATAATCTGAATTTGCAAAGCATTCTTCAAATGATCACTTACATTAGTGCCACTGCCTTTCATAACATTGTGCATGATAAAGATCTAAACCTCATTTTATTATGTATTGTACATGCACCAGTATATTGGACTCTCAATGATTTACAGGTACTGAATGAGTTCTACTCCTATGCAGAGTTTATCTCAGAACATTGTAGAACTGCATATGATTTCAGAGCCAGATTGTCTCTCTCAACATTATCAAAGGGCTTAATTTTGATTACAGTAGCAGCATTTGAATAATTCTTTAGACTTCATATAAACTTTTGGTTTCATTTTGTTTATTTTGCTTTGTTTGTTTGATCATTTTGCTCCAAGCTTTTGCTTTTCAGTAAATGTTTTTAATTTCCTACTTCTTCAATAAGAGTTATAGATCCAATGGCATTATTCTGTGAATGGGCAGTTGTGGCAATTCTTTTGTGGCTTAACTTTTATAAACATTTGAATCCTATATACATCAGGGTGGAAGAGACAGTGGAGGCTTTCTAGTCCAAGCCCTTTCTTAAAGGCAGGAATTCTCAGATCATCACAGACAAGGACTGTCAACCTTTGTTTGAAAACCATCAATTATGGAGCATCCATGACTTTAGGAAGCAGGCTGTTCAAATGCTTTAATAGCTGTCACAGTCAGAAATTCCTTCTAACATTGAATTTGAATCTCACACTGTAAAACTTCAGCCAACTGGTCTTTGAACTAATGACAGGCACTGTGAAAAATAAATCCACACCTTGTTCCTTGTTATTTATTTATGAGACTTATATACCGCTTTAAGTGCAAGCACTCTCTAAGCGGTGTACACCAGTAAGCAATGTATATGTATATTTACATTGCCCCCAACAATCTGGGTCCTCATTTTACCTACCTCGGAAGGATGGAAGGCTGAGTCAACCTTGAGCCAGTGAGATTTGAACCGCTGACCTGCTGAACAGTCAGCTAAAGTGGCCTGCAGTACTGCACTCTAACTGCTGCGCCACCTCGGCTCATCATTAACAGCTCTTCAATTATTGAAAGCATCTCTCCCTTTACTCTTCTCTTCTTTAGACTAAAACATCTACTCATTTTAACCTTTTCACTTCATACAGTTTAGCCTCCAATCCTGAACATTATTGCCATTCTATTCTGTTCTCATTATAATTCCTTTTTTTTATTGCAGTCAAAACTGAACAGTCTTCCAAGTGGGATCTAATCAGTATGACATATACAGTAGAAAATCATTTCCTGTGATCTCAGCATTATACCTCTGTTGATGAAACCCAAGTTTGTATTAGTCCTTTGGCAGTTGGACCACATTGCTTTATCTATGGTCTACCAAGACACCCAGATTCTTCTTGCAAGTACTATTTCCAGATATTACCTATCTTGTACATCTAATCTTCTATACTTACATTGAAAACTCGGTATTTTTACCATTAAACAGCATTTGTTAGAAAAGGACTGTTAAACCTGTCAAAACCTTTTTGAATCTTGAGCCTGTTTTCAAAGTTGCTAGGAATCCTATCCAACTTTGTGTCATTTGCAAATTTTTTGAACATCCCTTCTATCCCAGAGCTGATGTGGTTCCCATCTTCAAGAAAGAAAGAAAAAAACAGACCCAGGAAACTACAGACTAATCAATCTAACATCAATATCTGGGAACATCCTGGAAAAGATAATAAAGATAATAAAAAAACAGATCTATGAACAACTAGAAGTAAACAAAGTTATAACCGGTAGCCAGCACGGGTTTGTAAAAAACAGATCATGCCATTCTTTGATAAAGTGACTAAATTAATAGACCAGCAAAACGCTGTGGACATAGTATACTTAGACTTCTGTTAGGCATTTGACAAAGTAGACCACAACTGCTTCTTAGTAAGCTAGAAAAAGGTGGGTCTGTAGCTGGCTGACAAACTGTACTCAGAGAGTAGTCATCAATGGTACTACATCCACATGGAGAGACGTAAGCAGTGGGGTGCCATCTTAAGCCCAGTACTCTTCAATATCTTCAGTAATGACTTAGATGAGGTAACAGAAGGGAAACTCATCAAATTTGCAAATGACACTAAACTGGCAGGAATAGCCAACACCCCAGAAAACAAGCTCAGGATCCAAAAAGATCTTGATAAACTTGAAGAATGGGCCCTATCCAACAAAATGAGTTTTAATGTGGAGAAAAGCAAAGTTTTACATTTAGGCAAGAAAAATCGTAAGTTTTAAGTACAGATTAGGTGAGACCTGGCTCAAAAACAGCAACTGTGAGAGGGACCTTCCAGTCCTAGTGGATGATTACTTGACTATGAGCCACCATTGTGCAGCAGCAGCCAAAAAAGCTAATACAATCCTGGGTTGTATAAACAGAGGCATAGAATCAAGATTACATGAAGTATTAGTACCGCTTTATAAAACCCTGGTGAGATCACACTTGGAATACTGCAGCCTATTTTGGTCACCATACTACAAAAAAGATGTTGACACCTTGGAAAAAGTTCAGAGAAGAACAACTAAAATGATAAAGGCCTGGAGACTAAAACATATGAAGAATGGTTGCAGGACTTGGGTTTGGCTAGTCTAAAGAAAAGAAGAAGCAGAGGCAACATGATAGCAGTATTCCAGTATTTGAGGGGCTGCCATAAAGAGGCCATCAAACTATTCTCCAAAGCACCAGAGGGCAAGACAAGAAACAAAGAGAGAAGCAACCTGGAATTAAGGAGAAACTTCCTAACAGTGAGGACAATTAACCAGTGGAACAGCTTGCCTTCAGAAATTGTGGGAGCTCCGTCACTGGAGATTTTTAAGAAGAGGCTAGACAGTCACTTGTCTGAGATTGTATAGATCCTCCTATTTGAGCAGGGGGCTGGACTAGAAGACCTCCAAGGTCCCTTCCAGCTCTATTTTATTCATTGTCGAAGTCATTTATAAAAATATTGGAAAGCACTGGGCCCCATGGCAGAATTCTGAGATACCTAACTTCTTTCCATGTAGATAGTGATCATTAAGAAATATACATTGGGTACAATGTTGACCACCCATTACACATTGCTTTATTTTATCAAAAAGGAGAGTATAGTCAATTTTACCAAATGGTTTACAATCTAGATTCATTAAATTCATAGTGTCTACTAATTTAGACACTTTGGCAAAATAAAGCAATGACCTATTTTTAACAAACTCTAGTTTGTTTTCTGGTTTCTAGTCATCACTTTGTTCTTTTCAAACTGCTTGCAAGCCCACTGTTTGATTATTTTTAGGATTTTCACAAATGCTGATGTCAAATTAATTGTTCTGTAATTGCCTGGACTCATGTTTTTCCTTTTTAAAAGACTAGAACAACATTATATCTTCTCCAGTCTTCCAGCCTGGGTCTAGAAAAATACTGTATGTATTATCAGGTGCTCCTGGGGGATATAACATTGGTGTTAAATGAAATATGATCTGCCTGAGAATGGATGATGGAGTCCAAACTGTTTGGAAATAATTTTGTAATTTTCCTGCCTGGTGAACACCAATAATTGTTTTGTTTTGTTTTTTGTACTCAGAGTGGATAGATATTCTCTTTGCTTATTTTGCCTAGTATACCTGTTTTTTTGCCCCACCTTCTCTGCAGGCTCTCCACTGCAGCTAAGCCACCAGCAGGATTTAGGCTTGGCAGTCCCTTCCCTGGCACTCTTTCCCCGGCAATGGTTCGATGGCACTCCTGCCCCACTCTCCTTCTCCCAGGCAGTTCACTGAGGGACTCTTGTCCCCAGACAATTCGCTGAGTGGGACACTTAAACACCTCCTGGTTAAACTTTGTTCTTAATTGCTTTTAGTCATATTTTTATATTGTTTTATTAAGTTGTTTGTAAACTTCCCAGAATCACCTAGGTGGGATGGGCAGTGTAGAAATTTAGTACATTAATTAAAATAAATATCATCTAAAAACGTAATCTGTTTTCCTAACAAGTCCTTCAATTAGATAAAAATAACCTTTTTAAGCAAATGCTTGTTCTTTTATTTATTGAGTAAATGATTTACATATTGGTAAGTGTGTGATAGCAGAAGTCTAAAACTTTGCTTTCAGTAATTGGTGTATCTCCTATGGGAAGCAAGAACTTCAGTTAAATGTTTCTAATAATTGTTGATTGGTCCCAGGATTTTGATTTGGCCATACCAAAACATAAACTTTCTTTTTCTTCAACCATTCTTTGGTTAAGATTAGTGGTTTTTGGTTCTTGTCTTGCTCCATTACCCATTTTCTCTTGAAATTCAGCTCATGGACAGATAATCTGATATTTCCCTATAGAATTTGTTGACACGATTCAGAATTCATAGTTCCATCAATGATGGCAAATAGTCCCACTCCAGAGGCAACAAAGAAGGCCCAAAATCATGATACTGCTACCATTATGTTTCACACATGGAATAATGTTCTTATGCTGGAATGTCTTTTCCAAATAAAACATTTTTCATTCAAGCCAAAGTGTTCTTTTTTAGTCTCCTCCATTATCTCTCATACATCACCTCACATGCTTGCATACTTTCCTCAATTTTCCCTCACACCTTGCATTACACCTTTCATGCACCCGTCAAACCCCTGCACTCCTGACTTCCTGTTCTGGCAAGCAATGCTTATCAGCTGAGAGATTTCGGATGCCAAGCTCTTCAGCTGAGTTTCTTCCTGTTTGGGGACCCTAAATGGCCAGGACCCACCCTGGAGAGGTGGCAATGAAGGTAGTCCCAGGGACCTAGGAGAGACGGCGGTCTCCCCGATCAGTCCAGGAGAAACCTCCCAGAAACCAACAGGAGAAAGGCTAGCTAACTCCATTGTCTAGCCCCAGCTGCAAGCAAACGGAAGTCAAGGAGCTCTACTTAAGCTGATTGTAAACAGTGTGTTTGAAGCTGAGTAAGAACTAATTTTCTCTATCCTACTTATTTTCCTGAAAAAAAGAACTCCCAAGAAGCAAAATATCTCCAAGAGTGAAAAAAGGGAGGAATTCCCCCTCTTTTTTGGCCATTGGAAGCAGCAAATCTAACTCTTTAAGGAGGAAAAAGATTAGAAAGAACTGAAAAATGATCCAACACTGACACCTACTAGTGGATGAGGACTATAAAAATTACAAAACTTCTGTCTGTGGCCTTCAAAGTCTCAGTAAACACAGCTGCTTAGATAAAGTGATATTTACAGAAACAATAGATGTTTACATTTTAACATCAAAAACAAATTTGAAGACAAGAGAAAGGATTTGACGAAGAGACAAAAAGTGGAGAAAAGAGGAAGGAAAAAGCTTTCTAATGGAAAGAAGAGGGCAAATGATCAGGACAGAGACATTGATTTATTTTCTACATCTACAGTAACACCTACAATCGTATGGGAAAACCTCTGGATTCAGCAAAGTACATTGATTAAGAAAGGTTCTGGGCAAAGAAAAAATATTAAGATGGAAACCAAGAAAATAGATGATGGGACATATCAGAGAGAATACTTAAAAAAGAAACATGTGTTTGAATATGGTTAAAGAAATAGAAAAAAATTGAAACACACCACTCTAAGAGGGATGAAATGTTTTAGATACTTAAATGTGACTGAATTCAATAAAAGTGTGTGTGTGTGTGTGTGTGTATGTATGTATGTATATTGCTTTGAATTAGAATTAAGGGATTAGATGACTAGATCTATTGAATAGAATGTCTAAAGATTAAATATTCTCTTAATTATGATTAAAAAGAATAAGAAATTTGAGAAAATAAATACTATTAATCTAGGGGGGATATATATTCTAAGTACTATGTTATTTCCTATGTTCCATTATTACTCCTTTCTTCTCTACTTTTTTATTTTTTTATTTCTTTTTCATTCTTCTTTTTTTCCCCTTTCTTTTTACTCTTATATCCATTACTTAAGAAACGTAAAAATGTGAGATGGCTTATATGGAAAAAATAGAATTAAGTCTGAATGTAAATGTAACTAATCGCTGAGAAAACCTTTACTAGTAAGAATATTTAGAATTTGGCGGGAGAAATAAACTAAAATAAGGATTGTAACAGGATCAATGATAAGACACAAATGACTGAAAAAAAAAGAAATGTATTAATATGATGATTATTTTTTAGGAATATTGGAACACTCTAAGAAGGATGAAAGGTTTTAGATACTTAAATGTGACTGAATTCAAGAAATATATATATATATATATATATATATATATATATATATATATATATATATATATATATATATATATATTTTCTGAGGTTTTCGCGGGTATTTGTATGTAGGTCTTTGGTTGTTCGGGTTTTCTCCTGCGTAAAATTGGAAGTGTCTTGGCGACGTTTCGACGAAGTCCCATTCGTCATCTTCAGGCTGGTGTTTTCAGCTTCGTGCTTCGAGCAGCAATGTGTGGTCTTAGCGGTTTCTTCCTTTTAACTGCCAGTGGGGGTATGAACTGATTGAAGAAAACACACACAAACCGCTATCTGCACGCTCTCTCACACTACCACCCAGCACAGATCAACTCTGTAGCCAAGACACTCATCTCCAGAACAAAACGCTTAGCTGACGAACAACACCTAAAAACCGAACTACACACTCTCACCAATGTACTAACATCCAATGGATTCCAAAGAAATAAGATTACAAACCTAATCCAAAAAGAAACCCCCACTAAAATCCAAGACGAAGAACAAGAAAACGGCAAAGCCCTCCTCCCATACATAAAAGGCACCACAGATAGAATCAGTAAGATCCTCCATAAACACAACATCAAAACAGCATTCTGCACAAACAGAAAAATATCCACCATCCTTAGAAACCCCAAAGATAAAATTGAATTAGAAAATCAAGGAGTATACGAAATCCCATGCACTGCTTGTCCCAACACATACATCGGACAAACCAACAGAAGAATAAGTGCACGCATTGAAGAACATAAGAACTCAGTCAAAAAAGAGGAACCAACATCTTCCCTGGTCCAACACCTTAAAGCCACAGGACATGAAATTGACTTTAAAAATACCAGAACCATTGCCAAAAGTGAACATTTCAATAACAGAATAATCAGAGAAGCCATCGAGATAGAAAAACGCCCACACAGCATGAACAAGCGAGATGATACCTCCCGCCTACCAGCCATTTGGAAACCCGCCCTTATTGACAAACGACTCCCTAACACAAAAAATGATACCAGACCCACACTCACAAAAACCACACAGGATGTCACCACCACACATCCACGCAAAAAACAAACCCAAAGCCACACCGATGATGAGGCACGACCACAAACCAGAAGCCAGACCACAGCTGCATCATTAGCCACTTTAAACCCCTCCAATCCATACATGAAGCAAACTGACACCCTCCATGAAGAGGAGGCACGACCACGAACGCGAAGCCAAAAAATAGCAAGGCAGCCCAAAATCTTAAACCCCTCTGCAACTCAGACTAACCTGAGCACAACCAAACAGAACACTCCCCCAGCCAATCAGAGCACAGCCAACCCCCCAGCCAATCAGAGCACAGCCAACCCCCCAGCCAATCAGAGCACAGCCACGCCCCTAACCAATCAGAACACACCTCCACCCAATCAGAACACAGCCAAGCTCCCACCCAATCAGTTCATACCCCCACTGGCAGTTAAAAGGAAGAAACAGCTAAGACCACACATTGCTGCTCGAAGCACGAAGCTGAAAATACCAGCCTGAAGATGACGAATGGGACTTCGTCGAAACGTCGCCAAGACACTTCCAATTTTACGCGGGAGAAAACCCGAACAACCAAAGACCTATATATATATATATATATATATATATATATATATATATATATATATATATGAATATTAAAAACAAAACAATGATTCCTGGGTAGATTCATGTTAAATAATAAAATATAAGAACACCAGGAAATTATAAAACTATAAAAAGTTTTAATAGAATAAAACCAAGCTTTCGCTGGCTTCTGCCAGCATCATCAGGGTAGCGTCCAGTCGATGGGAGAAGCTATTTACAAATGTGGCGCTCTTTGCGCCCGGCTTCTTGACCTCATCATAGGTCCCAGCCAATCCACCTGGTGTTCTTATATTTTATTATTTAACATATACATACATACATACATACATACACATATACATACATATATACATATACATATATATATATATATTTGTTTTCTGAGGTTTTCGCGGGTGTTTGTATGTAGGTCTTTGGTTATTCGGGTTTTCTCCCATGTAGAATTGGAAGTGTCTGGGCGACGTTTTAACGAAGTCCCATTCGTCATCTTCAGGCTGGTGTTTTCAGCTTCGTGCTTCGAGGAGCAATGTGTGGTCTTAGCTATTTCTTCCTTTTAACTGCCAGTGGGGGTATGAACTGATTGGGTGGGAGCTTGGCTGTGTTCTGATTGGGTGGAGGTGTGTTCTGATTGGTTAGGGGCTTGGCTGTGCTCTGATTGTCTGGGGGGTTGGCTGTGCTCTGATTAGCTGGGGGAGTGTTCTGTTTGGGTGGGGTTGTTGTGCTCAGGTTAGTCTGAGTTGGAGGGGGGTTAAGATGGTCGGATGCCTTGCTATTTTTTGGCTTCGCGTTTGTGGTCGTGCCTCATCTTCATGGTGGGTGTCAGTTTGCTTCATGTATGGATTGGAGGGGTTTAAAGTGGCTAATGATGCAGCTTTGGTCTGGCTTCTGGTTTGTGGTAGTGCCTCATCGGTCGTGCCTCATCATCGTGCCTCATCATTTGGGTTTGCTTTTTTGCGTGGATGTGTGGTGGTGACATCCTGTGTGGTTTTTGTGAGTGTGGGTCTGGTGTCATTTTTTGTGTTAGGGAGTCGTTTGTCAATAAGGGCGGGTTTCCAAATGGGTGGTAAGCGGGAGGTATCATCTCGTTTGTTCATGCTGTGTGGGCGTTTTTCTATCTCAATGGCTTCTCTGATTATTCTGTTATTAAAATGTTCACTTTTGGCAATGGTTCTGGTATTTTTAAAGTCAATTTCCTGTGGCTTTAAGGTGTTGGACCAGGGAAGATGTTGGTTCCTCTTTTTTGACTGAGTTCTTATGTTCTTCAATGCGTGCACTTATTCTTCTGTTGGTTTGTCCGATGTATGTGTTGGGACAAGCAATGCATGGGATTTCATATACTCCTTGATTTTCTAACTCAATTTTATCTTTGGGGTTTCTTAGGATGGTGGATATTTTTCTGTTTGTGCAGAATGCTGTTTTGATGTTGTGTTTATGGAGGATCTTGCTGATTCTGTCTGTGGTGCCTTTTATGTATGGGAGGAGGGCTTTGCCATTTTCTTGGATTTTAGTGGGGGTTTCTTTTTGGATTAGGTTTGTAATCTTATTTCTTTAGAATCCATTGGATTTTAGTACATTGGTGAGAGTGTGTAGTTCGGTTTTTAGGTGTTGTTCATCAGCTAAGCGTTTTGTTCTGGAGATGAGTGTCTTGGGTACGGAGTTGATCTGTGCTGGGTGGTGGTGTGAGAGAGCATGCAGATAGTGGTTTGTGTGTGTTTTCTTCTAGTGGATGGTGTGTCCTAGGGAGCCATTGGATTTCTTGTAGACTAAGACATCCAGGAAGGGAAGTTGGTTATTAGCTTCTGTTTCCATGGTGAATTGTATTTTGGGGTGTAGGCTGTTGAGGTGTGTGAGGAAGTTGTCCAGTTTTTCTTTCCCATGTGGCCAGATTATTATTTTTTTTTAATGAAAGTTTTTTATTTTTTCCATATAAACATTATAAAAAAAAGTATACAATACAATTTTAAGATAAAATAAACATTATTACGACCTGCGCACTCCCCCCAGGCCGCGTCCACCCTCTCTTAAAACATTCCCTACTTCCCTCCTCTTTCTCACCTCCCATCCTACTCTCTTCCCCTCCCCTTCTCCTCTCACTACCCTACTTCCTCTCTACACTTGCCCACCTCTCATCCCTATCAAACCCATGAACGCAGCATAAGGGGAGTGCCCAGGCCGCACGCCTATAAGCAACCATTATCTATATTACACTTACCCCCCCACATTTCCTCCCTCCCACCCCCAACCCCCCTCCCTTCACTTCCCAGAGCAGAATACAGGGTTAATAATTAAAAGGATTTATAATAATAAGAAAAGAGAAAAGAAAAAAGAAAAAAAAAGAAAAAAAGAAAAAATAATAATAATTAAAAAAAGGAAAAAATATCATACTTAACCTTTAACTCCAATAGCCTATAAGACAATTCTCTGTAATATTTACTATAATATTCATTCATAAAATAAGTGAAACTTTTTAGTTCCATACTTTTTCTGAATATAATCTATCCATCTTCTCCATACAGTGATATATCTTTCTTCTGTATGATCCTTTAAATAGGCAGAAATTTTTGCCATCTCTGCAAAACTAGATACTTTAAATACCCATTCTTCTAAAGTAGGCAAAGAATCTTTCTTCCAATATAAACCTATTAATAACCTTGCGGCAGTTAATAAATTCAACATCAAAATAGTTTCTTTATCATTTAAATCCACAAAGATACCCAATAAAAATAGTTGAGGAGTAAACTTTATCTTCCTTCTAAAAATCTTTTGAATGTTCCACCAAATCATAATCCAAAATGCCTTTACCTTTTTACAATTCCACCAAATATGAAAATATGTCGCATCTTTATTGCCACATCTCCAACATTTGGGCTGTATGTTAGGATACATACAAGATAATTTTTTAGGATCTAAATGCCATCTGTAAAACATTTTATAAAAATTTTCTCTCAAATTTTGAGCTTGTGTAAATTTAACATTTCTAGTCCAAATTGTCTCCCATAAATCCAATGAAATTGGTTCCTGTATATTTTGAGCCCATTTAATCATAGTCTTTAACCAATTCTGTTTCCGAGTCTAACTCTAATAAAACATTGTAAATTCTTTTTATATGGGCCTGACTCTGATTTTTAATCTGAATAACCAGTTGTTTATCTTCTAATGTTATTCCCTCTTTCTTATCTACAGTCCATCTATCCACTATTTGTAAGTATTGAAACCATGACTGTAGAGTATTTTCTTGCCTTAATACATCTAGGGATTTCAAATGCCAATTCGAACCAGACCAAATTAACAATTCTTTATACGAGATTTTATCGAAATTTGTCCCCTTAGAAATTCCCTCAATTGCATGTCTGGGAATCCCCCAGATAGGTATTTTATAATTCAATCTAAAATAATACTTTTTCCAAAAACGAAGTAAGGCATTCCTCAAAATATGTAATTTAAAAATCCGATCAACTTTCTTATTGAAAATCAGGTATGCATGCCAACCATATATTAAGTCCCAACCTTCCAAAAACAGAATATCCTTATTTGTTAAGTTGAGCCAATCGCTTAACCAAGTTAAAGCGGCTGCATCATAATATAATTTCAAGTTGGGTGCCTTAAGTCCTCCTCTTTCTCGAGCATCCTGTAAAATCTTAAACTTAACCCTTGGTTTCTTTCCGGCCCATATAAAATTGTTGATACCCCTTTGCCATTCATCAAATTTGCCTCTTTTTTTAAAATAGGTATCATCTGAAACAAAAAAATGAACTTTGGTAGAACATTCATTTTTACAGCTGAAATTCTCCCCAACAATGACAATTGCAGTTTTTTCCAGTCTTTTAAGTTCTTTTGTACTTTTCCCCATAATGGTTCATAATTATTCTTATACAATTTTCCATTTGAAGCGGTTAAATATACTCCCAAATATTTAACCTTTTTTACCATCTGAAAACCTGTGGCTTTGACCAAACTTTCCCTATCCTTAACTGACATATTCTTAGATAGTATCTTAGTCTTATAATTGTTAACTTTAAAACCAGAGACATTCCCATACTGTGTTATAAGTTCTAATAAACAATCAATCGCTTGATTCGGTTGTTCCAAAATTAAGACCAAATCATCCGCAAAAGCCCGCAATTTATACTCATTCTTCCTTATCTTTACACCCTTAACTACCTTTGATTCTTGAATCTGAATCAATAAAATTTCCAACGTTAAAACAAATAACAATGGGGATAATGGGCATCCTTGTCTTGTCCCTTTTTCAATATTAAAATTCTCAGTCAATCCCCCATTTACAACGATTTGTGCGGATTGTTGCTGATATATAGCTTTAAGTGCATGTAAAAAATTATCCCCAAAATTCATTTTCTCTACCAATGAAAATAGAAATTTCCAATCTAATTGATCAAATGTCGGTCTGTAGTAGAGGCCGTTCGGATTACCTACATCAGCGAAGCCTCTACTGCCTGGAACGGCGTCCAACCGGCCCGACATCCAGCTGGTTGGTGCGCATGCGCGGAAGCTGCTTAGACCGGCCCGACATCCAGCTGGCTGGCGTGCATGTGCAGAAGCCGCTCCGATGCTCAGATGTTACTGCCGGAGCTGCACATGCGCACAAGACATTCCGACCAGAATAACGCGTGCGCAGTTGGTGGAATCAACGGAAGTTGCGTAATCCCTGTGGGAGGGCACTAGACGGAAGCCTCTTCTACTAATTAAGACTGTGAGGCTGCAGAAGCGTCGGGAAAGCGGCCAAGGCATCGGGAAGCATTAGGAGGCAGTGGCCACAGGTCATGTTAACCGGATGCATTACCATATAGGGGTGTTGGGTGGTCCGGAAGAGGGTGGTGGCGCATGGACGGTAGCATGGGTGTGGGCTAGGCGGGGCCGTTGTAAACTGTATAAAGAAGCCATGAATGTAATGGTTATCAGTGCTGTCTTTAATTCATTACTTTACTGAAATAAACTGGAAGTTCTTCATTCCTGACGTGGTGATTCTGACTCAGTTACTTGTGTGTCAAGATGAGGCAACAGTAAGACAGCACTCTCCCTAAGCCTATTCATTAGAATAGCTGTGGAGCAGTCCGAAGGCAGCATGGCAGAAGGGGTGAAGGACGCTGCTTTGGCTGAAGATGCTCCTGAGCAGGCAGAGGACCAGGGCTCGTCTGTGGATCCAGGTGCAGTAATGGAGGGGCCTGTAGTTCGCCCAAAGGAAAAGAGTATTTTGCCAGCTGTGGATGTGGACCCTGGGGTTAAGCAGAGGCCGGCAGTAACCGAGGAGGCTGGATGGTGGCTGAGTCCCACCTTACAACGTGTGGACACTGACCGTCGGTCCAGGCTGGGTGACAGAGAATCTGCTGTGGGTTGGAGGGAAAGGAGAGTGGTCAGCGATGAGGAGGGTGATTGGAGTTACTCCACCGCTCCTGGACAAGACACCCTTGATGTGTTAAAGGCTAGGTTTGGGGAAACAGGGTTTCTTCCCAAACAAGGGGTGGCCTCACAGCGTCCTATAGATTCGGCCGGATTCCGTTTGGCTAGCCCTCAGCTGAGGGTGTCAATGGCGCAGCTGGAGCAAGGGGGACATGGAGGTGTGAGAACGGGACCCAGACATGCCATCCGTACTACCCCTGTTTCCCTGCCATTGGGGCCTGGGGATCTGGGTCGACAATCTATTATGGCTGGAGGACAACATGGTGGCCAGCCAGCATTGGTGTGGCCCACGGGTATATGATGGACCCCTCCGTCGCTTGGAATCACTTTTGACCGTGATCCGGACAAATTGGCCATGTTTTTAGGTCACGTGTTGAACCATTTAGACCGCTTTGCAGCCCATTACACCTCCCAGTGGACCATAGTAGTAGCAGTGACTGCCAATCTGCAAGGTGAGGCGGCTTCCTGGGCAGCAGACTTATTTGGAGATCACGCCAGTGAGCTGGCCGACATAGGTTCTTTTCTGGAGGCCTTGAGGATTCGGTTCAAGGATCCTACCAGGGCTCAGAGAGCAGAGGCAGAGATAGTGACTTTGACACAGGGAGGAAGGCCGGTAAGGGAGTTCATTAGGGAATTCCAGCGGGTGGCAGGCCAATTACGATCTTGGCCTGAGAAATTGCTGGTGCATCATTTCCAGCAGGGACTCGATGTGGAGCTCTGTCAGGCTTGTCTGGTGAGGGGGGTGCCGGCTCGTCTACCCGATTGGTATAAGACGGCTACTGAACTCTATGCTGGGGTGCAGGAGATAAGACCAGCTGCACCCGCTCCCCTTCCGGCAGCCACTCAGCAAGCAACCAGTAAGCCGAGGGTTTTGGGAGTTCCAGTGCAACCAGTGCCACCGGGGGCGACAAGGGGAATATTCCGCTGTTTCAGATGCAATAAACCGGGTCACAGGGTGGCCCAGTGCTCAATATCACCTGGACGGGGAATATCTTCGGGACAGTCCAGTCTAGCGACAAGAAGGCCGGAGGCCACGCCGTTCCGGGGAAAGGATCAAATGAGAGCTTTGCAGGATGAAAGCAACACACCTTATGGGCCTTCACCAG
The DNA here is from genome assembly GCF_016545835.1 of Crotalus tigris. NCBI lineage: Eukaryota > Metazoa > Chordata > Lepidosauria > Squamata > Viperidae > Crotalus > Crotalus tigris. Next base: position 166,987 of record NW_024096907.1, read on the forward strand.
CAGTGGCGGTTTCAACCTCGGAGGTGGTGCCTGACAAGTACGATCGGGAAGATCCGGAACAGGATCCCATGGTAAGTAGTCCAGTGGTACCATTCACCATACCAATCTTCCTGACCAATTGTAACTCTGGCCAACGCATAGCGTGTAGAGCGTTGATAGATTCGGGCTGTACCAGGTGTTTAATCAGTAGGAAAGTGGCAGATGAGTTGGGCCTTCGATTGATCAAGTTGTCTCGACCGATCAATTTTGAACAGGTGGATGGATCCTTGCTAGGCGGGGCGCCAGTTTCTCAAGTAACTGAACTGGTACGGTTGGAGATGAGGGATCATTGGGAGTTAGTACGTTTTATTGTAATGCCCTCAATGACCGAAGAAGTGATTTTGGGGTTGGCCTGGCTTGACAAATGGCAATCGGTTATCTGGTGGGCGAGTGGATATCGCCGTATGAGATTAGTTGTAGGTCCCCGGCCTCCGGACAAGGATCGGGAGAAGTCATATATACAATCACCACCTGCCAAACTATTAGGTAAAGAAAGGATCAAAGTGGCAGTGGAAGCTAGTGAAGGTGAATGGTTGTTCCCTGTGGAATATGAAGATTTGAGGGACATGTTTAGTGAGCGGGAGTGTGATGCGTTGCCACCACACCGATCTACCGATTGTGCGATAGATATCATACCAGGGGCAAAATTGCCCAAACCCCGGATGTACCCCATTTTTCCCAAGGAGTTGGAGGAACTAAGAAGGTATATTGATGAAAATTTGAGGCGTGGCTTTATACAGCCAGCCCGGTCTCGGATTGCAGCTCCTGTGATATTTCAGGGAAAGAAAGATGGAGGACTGAGGCTTTGTGTGGATTTCAGGGGGTTGAATGCGGTATGCACTGAAAATATGTATCCATTACCTTTATTGAAAGACATGCTAACTCACTTATCCCAAGGACGGATATTTACTAAACTTGATCTTAGGGAAGCATACTATCGCATCTGCATAAAAGCAGGAGATGAATGGAAGACCGCGTTTAACTGTCCGTTAGGGAGCTTCCAGTTCACTGTCATGCCGTTTGGATTAAAAGGAGCGCCTGCAGTATTTATGCAAACCATTAATGCAGTATTGCACGAACATTTATATCGCGGGGTGTTGGTGTACCTTGATGATATTTTGATATATTCCAAGACAATGGAAGAGCATATACGGATGGTTAGGGAGGTCTTACATAAACTCCTCCAGGCCCAATTGTTCGTGAAACTCTCAAAATGTGAGTTTCACAAAACCCGTATTGAATATTTAGGGTACAGAATATCAGCCTCAGGGATAGAAATGGATCCGGCAAAGGTGAAAGCAGTACTTGAGTGGCAGGCTCCTAGGACGAGACGCGAATTGCAGAGCTTTCTGGGGTTCGCGAATTTTTACAGGCAGTTCGTTCCTGATTTTGCACAAGTGGCCTTGCCACTTACGGAATTGTTGAAAACGCGGAACTCCCCTGTAAAGGTACGGCCTAGTCAGTCATTGGTTTGGTCCAGAGAAAGTCAGGCTGCGTTCGAACATCTAAAGGCTTTGTTTGCCAAGGAGCCCATCCTACTGCATCCAGATCCTGATAAACAGTATATCGTCCAAGCAGACGCGAGTGATGTCGCGGTGGGGGCTGTGTTATTGCAGCGAAACAACGACGGCCAGTTACAGCCCTGCGCGTATACCTCACACAAATTGACAGAGACGGAGAGGAGATGGGCAATATGGGAGAAGGAGGCCTTTGCTATTAAATGGGCCTTGGTAACGTGGCGACATCTTTTGGAAGGGGCTAAACGGGAGATAGAAATATGGACGGACCATAAAAATTTAGCAGTACTGCAATCACCCCGACGTTTAGCCCCGAAACACGTGAGATGGGCGCAATACTTTAAACGATTCACATTCCAGCTTAAATATGTCCCTGGAGGTCGTAATTTCTTAGCGGACGCATTATCTAGATTGCCCCAGTACGAGAGCCAAAGGGAGGAGTTGATACAGGCTATAGTACCACCATATACACAGGGAGTAGGTAGGGTAAGTACTCGTTCCGATATCGGAAGTATTGAAGTCGAGTTAAGGGCGGCATTACTGCGGGATCCGTGGTATAGAGAACATAGTAATTTGTTTACTCATAGAGACGGGTTGGCGTGGTACGGAGTAAAGTTATATGTACCACTTGTGTTGCGGTTCAAGGTCCTTCAGCGATGTCATGATGCCAAACTGGCGGGACATTTCGGATTTGTTAAAACGTTACACTTGACCAGGCGCCAATTTTGGTGGCCTACGTTATGAAAGGATGTAGAACACCATGTAAAATCATGTTCTGTATGTGCTACATGCAAATCTCGACCAGGAAAGCCAGTGGGGTATCTGCAGTCAGTGGCTGATCCGGAACATCCATGGCAGGATATTGCCATGGATTTCATTGTGGAACTTCTGAGGAGTAAGGGATATACGGTAATTTGGACGGTAATCGATTTGTTCTCAAAACAAGCACATTTCGTTCCTTGTAGGAAGTTGCCAATTGCACAGAAATTGGCCCACATGTTTCTGACACATATATACCGCATTCATGGGGCTCCCCGGCAGATAATATCAGATCGGGGGGTTCAGTTTACCACACGATTCTGGAAAGGCTTCACCGCCCTGTTAGGGTCGTCGCAGGGGCTTAGCACTGCATACCATCCTGCCACCAATGGAGCTGCGGAACGGGCTAACGCAGCAGTTGAGTGGTATTTGAGAAGCTATGCGTCTTACCAGCAAGCTAATTGGGCAGACCTGCTGGTGTTCGCCGAAGTTGCGTACAACAATGCAATGCACGCTAGTACAGGTTATGCACCATTTAAGATAGTTTCCGGGAAAGATTTTGTTCCCATACCGGAATGTCGGAATCTGGAAACACGGCAATATATTCCACAAGAATGGGTCCAAAGGGTTTCCGGAGTATGGGCGGCTGTAAAAACAGCGCTAGTAGAATATGGGCGAAAAATGAAACAGCAGGCAGACAAAAAACGGCAGCCCTGTAAGCCGTTCGTCATGGGTCAGTTTGTTTATTTGCCCACCAAATATCTGAAGCTGAAAGTTCCGTGCAGAAAATTAGGACCTAAATACATTGGCCCGTTTAGAATTGTTAAGATCATTAATCCGGTCACTGTACAATTGCAGCTACCCCGGATGTTGGGGAAAGTACATCCAGTGCAGTTTAGTAAAGCCAGTTTATATGTATCAAAAAGAAGCTGAACCAGGCCCTGTTGGTGATGGTAGTTATGAAGTACAGGAAATACTCGACTCCCGTATTAGGAGAGGTACATTGTATTATTTGATTAGGTGGAAGGGCTACCCTTTATCTGAAGCTACATGGGTACGGGTAAATGATGTAAGGGCCCCTCGATTAGTTAAACAATTCCATGTTCACAACCCTGGAAAACCGAAACCGAATAGGGCAGCGGGGGTTGGAAAGGTGGGGGCGAAGGAACCGATATAACATATCTTCTCTTCTTCCCAGGGGGAGTCTTGGTGAAAGGGGGGCAGTATGTCGGGCCGTAGTAGAGGCCGTTCAGGTTACCTACATCAGCGAAGCCTCTACTGCCTGGAACGGCATCCAACCAGCCCGACATCCAGCTGGTTGGTGCGCATGTGCGGAAGCTGCTTAGACCGGCCCGACATCCAGCTGGCTGGCACGCATGCGCAGAAGCCGCTCCGACGCTCAGATGTTACTGCCGGAGCCGCACATGCGCACAAGACATTCCGACCAGAATAACGCGTGCGCAGTTGGTGGAATCAACGGAAGTTGCGTAATCCCTGTGGGAGGGCACTAGACAGAAGCCGCTTCTACTAATTAAGACTGTGAGGCTGCAGAAGCGTCGGGAAAGCGGCCGAGGCGTCGGGAAGCGTTAGGAGGCAGTGGCCACAGGTCGTGTTAATCGGATGCATTATCATATAGGGGTGTTGGGTGGTCCGGAAGAGGGTGGTGGCGCATGGGCGGTAGCATGGGTGTGGGCTAGGCGGGGCCGTTGTAAACTGTATAAAGAAGCCATGAATGTAATGGTTATCAGTGCTGTCTTTAATTCATTACTTTACTGAAATAAACTGGAAGTTCTTCGTTCCTGACGTGGTGATTCTGACTCAGTTACTTGTGTGTCAAGACGAGGCAACATCAAAGGCTTTTTCAGCATCCAAAAAGATAAAAGCCACAGGAATCTGATTATTCTTATCCAAGTATTCAATTCAATTAATTTTTTCCCAGAACTTTGTCAGATCACAGTCCGGTGTGGATGGAATTACATTTGGAAGATGGGAATAGAAGACCCTGGAGATTGAATGAGAATTTGTTTACTCGGGAAGAGTTTGTACAAAAATGTAAAGAGCATTTAAAGGACTTTTTTGCTATAAACATGAATAAGGGAACATCGATGTCCATGGTTTTGGATGCCAATAAGGCATATATGAGGGGAATTTTGATTCAATTGAATAAGGTTTTTAGGGAAAAAGGGTTAAAAAGACATAGAGAAATAGAAGAAGAGATTAAATTAAAAGAACAAGAGTTTGTTCTTAATCCAATTGACAATAATTTAAAGGTATCTATAAAGATGCTTAAGGAACAATTTAATGTGTTGATGGCAGATCAGGTGGCTACTAATCTAATGAGACATAATACTTTCTGTAACGCGAATAAGCCTGGGAGGTGGTTGGCTTATCAGTTACGAAAGAAACAGAAAGCTAGAATTATAGAGAAAGTAAAATATAAAGGTACTGAGGTTTTTCAGCAAAATTTGATCCAAAAGAGTTTTTTAGATTTTTATACAAAATTATTTCCATGTGGCCAGATTATGAAGGTGTCGTCTACGTATCTGAGCCAGAGTTTGGGTTTGTGATCCGACTTTTCTAGAGCTTGGGTTTCAAAGTGTTCCATGTAGAGGTTGGCAATGACAGGTGAGAGGGGTGATCCCATGGGTGCTCCTTCTGTTTGTTTGTATTTTTGTCCATTATAGATGAAGTATGTGTTGGATAGGCAGTGGTTGGTCAGATCTAAGATGTGTTGGGGGGGTTATATTTGTTTTGGATAGCTGTCAAGGCTTCTTTGATAGGCACTTGGGTGAAGAGGGATATGACATCGAAGCTCACTAGTAGGTCGCTGGGCTGTAAGTTTTGTTTCTTTATGATCTCTATAAACTGGAATGAGTTTTTTTACGTGTGAGGTGATGGATTCTGCATAGGGCTGTAGTTGTTTGGCGAGAAATTTGGCTAGGTTTTGTAGAGGTGAGCCTATGGAGCTGACTAAAGGTCTGAGTGGGGTTCCTTCTTTGTGTATCTTGGGGAGACCATAGAGTTTGTGGCATCTGGATGATTTCTCTCTGGGAATGATTCTTTGCTGGATCTCTTCGCTAATGGGGGAGGCTTTTATTTTGGATCTGGTGGTTTTTTCCAGGTAGGAGGTGGGATCTGTGTTTAGGGGTTTGTATGTGGAGTCTTGGAATAGGTTGGTTAATTTGGTTTGGTAGTCAGATGTGTTCATAACCATTGTGGCATTGCCCTTGTCTGCTGGTAGGATTATTATGCTGGTGTCTTCTTTCAGGTTACGTAGTGCTGTCTGTTCCTCTTTGGGTAAGTTGCTTTTGGGTGGCTTGCTGGTGCAGAGCATGTTGGTGATTTCGAGTCTGATTCTGTTAGCGTTATCGGGGTTGATTTTGGTCAGGCTGGTTTCAACTCCACATATAATGGTTTCAGTGGGGATGTGTTTGGGAGCGACTGCAAAATTGAATCCTTTGGAAAGGACATTGGTTTTGGCTTTGGTGAGGATCCTATCTGAGATGTTATGTACTGTTTGTTTCATGTGTGGCTGTGAGGGAGGAGAGGTTTGTTTCTGGCGTTCTTGTAGTTTTTGGAGTTTGTTGGTGTGTGTATCTGTCTTGAGGGTGGTCTGTGTTTCGGCTCTCCAGACGGCGAGTTGTTTGGATTTGTCCCAAAGTGCGGGGTGGATCTTGTTGCTGAGTTTGAGGTGAAGTGTGAGGAGATCTTTGTTAATTCGGTCTAGGAGGAATCTTTTTGTGTGAAGTTTATTTCTGATTAGGGCCAATTCTGTTCTTTTCAGGATGCGTTTGGTGGCTGCAGAATTGGAGTGGAATTTCAGTTGGAAACATGTGGGGATTAAATTTTGATCTCGGCAGTTGTGTAGGAATGCAAGGTCGCATAAAATGGAAACTCTTTGGACTTTTTCATAGGTCCTGGTCAGATGGTGGATTTCCTCCCCGTAGAGGTTTGTTATTTGTTTTCTGAGGTTTTTGCAGGTGTTTGTATGTAGGTCTTTGGTTATTCGGGTTTTCTCCCGCATAGAATTGGAAGTGTCTTGGCGACGTTTCGACGGAGTCCCATTCATCATCTTCAGGCTGGTGTTTTCAGCTTCGTGCTTCGAGGAGCAAGCACAAAGCTGAAAACACCAGCCTGAAGATGATGAATGGGACTTCGTCAAAATGTTGCCAAGACACTTCCAATTCTACGCGGGAGAAAACCCGAATAACCAAAGACCTACATACATGTATGTATGTATGTATGTGTGTGTGTGTGTATGTATGTATGTATGTATATATATATATATATATATATATATATATATATATATATATATATAATGCTTTGAATTAGAGTTAAGGGATTAGATGACTAGATCTATTGAATAGAATGTCTAAAGATTAAATATATTCTTAATTATGATTAAAAAGAATAAGAAATTTGAGAAAATAAATACTATTAATCTAGGAGGGATATATATTCTAAGTACTGTGTTATTTCTTACGTTCTGTTATTACTGCTTTCTTCTCTTCTTTATTTTTTGTTTCTTTTTCATTCTTCTTCTTTTCCCCTTTCTTTTTACTCTTATATCCATTACTTAAGAAACGTAAAATGGTTTATATGGAAAAAATAGAATTAAGTCTGTCAATGTAAATGTAACTAATTGCTGAGAAAACTTTTACCAGTAAAAATATTTAGAATTTGGTGGGAGAAATAAACTAAAATAAGGATTGTAACAGAATCAATGATAAGGCAATCATTATTAATACAGAAATGTATTAATATGATGATTATTTTTTAGGAATATTGGAAAAAATATATACTAAATTGTCATTTATTAAAACAATAAAAATTGTATTAACTCAATGTTTGCAAAAAAGGATGTTTCGGGGAAAGAGGAAATCAACCAAAATTAATATGTGGAATATAGATTATAGAAATCTATTGTTAAGGAGTGTTTTTACAAATGTAACCCAGACAACACACTGTTTACCAATTATTGAGTGACTTATGCTTGTGTAAAAAATTAATAAAAAATATAATACAAAAAAAAACAATCCTGCACTCCTGATCCCATGCAGCACCTCTCACACACTCCCTTGTACTTTTGTGCATCATCTATAATAGCTTTCTCCTTGTAGTCCTTTCATCAGTACTTTCCTGATGTGGTCTCATGAAAGAGAATCATCTTCAGTTCCTTAGCTGTTACCCTGGAGTTGTGTAAAATCTCCCGGAATATATATATCTTGCTCCTGGTATGATCTTAGCTGGTCGGCTGCTCCTGGGGGATATAACATTGGTGTTAAATGGCACACGATCTGCCTGAGAATGGATGGTGGAGTCCAAACTGTTTGGAAATAATTTTGTAATTTTCCTTCCTGGTGAACACCAGTAACTGTTTTTTTGGGAGGAGTCTTAAGAGATCTTCTTTGTTTATAGCACAACACTCTTTTATATTCCTGTGTTGTGAAAAATGGGTTTTGAATAAATAAATGAAGTGAATAATCAGAGCTCTGCATCTCACTGATAAAAGTGATGCTTGGCAGCTGTTTAATTGGGTTCTCTTTGGTTGTGTGGAGTTGTGTGAAGAAGATACCACATTTTAGATCATATTTATGAAAAATACTAAAAATTCAGAAGGTTCACAAGCTTTTAAGCAATATTGTATACACCTCAAATATAAAGATAAATTGCAGACTGAAATCATCAAAGTGAGAATTATTTGCAAATTCTATACTGGGAACATAGACATTTAGGAAAGTGTTGTTGCTGTTATTAATATTATGTCCTGGCATATTACATTAAGAAACCTGAATAAAGTGGTTGTTGAGAAATGCTGAAGATAAGGCATGCAAAGGATTCAACGTTGTATTTGATTAACACAATTTTTCTTGGAAAAAACAGACAAATATTAATGAACTAAAATTCCTGTGTGGGTAATAAATTAAAATTTAAAATTAACTTTTAACTAAATAAATAGCAAAGAGAAAATGTTACTAATATTTCATTAACAACAGTAAGGTAAGGTAATCAGCTATATAGATACGGATGTAAATACACCATAGAGTTTCATATGGACCAATGTAATTGCTACAAATTGTATGAGGTAAACATCTTAGATATTTTCTGTAGCCCAAAACAAAATACTTTAAATTGGTACCTCTTATTCATAGAACATAGAATTATAGTGCTAGAAGGGATCATGGAGGTCTTTTTGTCCAACCCCCTGCTTAACCATCTCAGTGAAATGGTTGTCCAATCTGTTTTTGAAAGCCTCCTGTAATGGACCTCCCACATTCCATTTATTGTTTTCACTATCAGAAAATTTATTCTTTTAGGTTGAATATTGCATTAACAAGCATCCATCTACTACACCTTGTCTTGCCCTATGGTGCTTTGGAGAATAAGTCAGTTTTGTCTATGATAGTTGCTTGTGTAGTGGAAAACGATTATCATGTACCCCTAATCCTCCTCTTTGACAGTTTAGTTCTCTCAACTGTTCATCACACAATTTGTTGCTCTTCTTTACAGACTTTCTAGAGTTTCAGAAACTTTTTATCTTAAATGACCAGAATTCTACACAGTATGATAAAAAGTGGTATTATCGCTTCTTATGGTCTTGATACTATCCTTCTCCTTCTCTCCTGTTATCTAGATCAGGGGTCCCCCTCCCATCCATGGCCCAGTAACAGTCTGCAGCTCACTGGAGTGTGTGAAACTCCATTTGTGCAAATGGAGCTTCGCATGTGAATGCACTCACCTACTGCTTATATGGAACCATCCCCTTTCCCCCACCACTGCTCCTGCCGTCGCCACTGGCCCACAGAGTTAAAAAACTTGGGGGCTACTGATCAAGATCAGGGGTCCCCAACCCCCAGTCCGTGGACTAGTACCAGGCTGTGGCATGCCAGCAACCAGTCGGCACAAATAAAGACCCATCCTCAGGATGCAGGCAGCACACAAAACCATGCACCCTCCGGTCCATGGAAAAACTTCTCTCCACAAAACTGGTCCCTGGTGCCCAAAAGATTGGGGAGTACTGGATCTAAGACCAAACCTTGAGTTATACCATTGCATGCTTCCCTCCATATAGATGTTGTTCCATTAAGGACTACCTGCTGAGTGCAATTGATCAGCCAATTGCAAATCCATCATTCTATTTTATCAAGAAGCAGGCTGTGGTTTACTTTGTCAAATATCTTACTGAAGTTCATGTATGCTATGTCCACAGAAATTTTGCGGATCCACTAGTCACTTTATTAAGGAAGGATATAAGGTTTATCTGGCATGATCTTTTAACAAAACCACACTTCTAGTAATCACCTTATTCATTTCTAGGTGCTCACAAATTTTCTGCTTATCTTTTCTAGGATTTTCCCAGGTATTGACGTCAAGCTGATTGGCCTATAATTTCCTGGGTCCATTCCCCCCCCCCCGCAACAGCCCTTTTTGCAGATTGGAACCCTATCAGTTCTTTCCCAGTCCTCTGTTAGTTCCCTTGTTACAGGAGCTTTGAAAGATTACATTCAGTGGCTCTGAGATTACATCTGTGTACTCCTTCAGAATTCTGGGATGTAAGTCATCTGGTTCAGATGATTTGTACTCGAGAGCAGATAGATATTCTTACTAATTCTTTGCTTATTTTGCCTATTATACCTGTTTTATCTCCTTCAGAGCTGCTTTTGATAGGTTGGATATTTCTTCCTTTTGCATAAAAACTAATGTAAAGAATGAATTAAGCATTTTTGCTTTCTCGCTCTTTCCTTGACTTTCTTGTTCCTTACCTACTAAAAAACTTTTAAAATTATATTTGGCATCAGTTGTCATTCTTAATCCATTCTGAGCTTTAACTTTTCTGACTCCCTCCCTGCAGATTCAGACTATTTTTTTGGTATTCATTTTTAATTATGTATCCCTCTTTTTCTTTTTTTTAATATTTATCCTTTTTGTCTGTCAGTTTTCAGAGTTTTATGTGCAACTATGCTGGTTTCATCAGGTGTCTTTTGTTTTTCTTCCTCAGCAGTATTATTTTTGTTTTTTCCTTTGGTATTTCATTTTTCAGAGTTTCCCATGCATCATGAACTGTTTTTTCTCTAGGATTTTCATTCATGGAATGTAATCTTAGTTTGTTGAAGTCAGTTCTCTTAAAATCTAAAACACTGGTTTCCTTTGTTCAGTGCCTGCGTTATTAGGAATTTTAGTATGACATAATCACTCTCCTCCAAAGACGCTACAACTTTCACTCCCTCCACAATTTTATCTCTATTAGTCAGAATTAAATCCAATATAGCTGACCCTCTACTTCCCACCTCCACTTTTGGGTGACAAGTTTGTCAGCTAGACCCACTTGTTGCAGAGTTTGTTTCTCAGTTGATGTCAGGTTACTTATAGTCCCCCATTATTGCAGTGTTGCATTTTCTGCCCACCTTAGCTAACAGATTAGCAAAACATTAATTTAGCTTTTCTAGTTCAGGGGTGTCAAACTCAATTTCATTGAGGGCCGCATCAGCATCGTAGTTGCCATTGGGGGGCTGGGTGGGTGTGGCTGGCATGGGCATGGCCTACTGGGTGGGGCATGGCTGGCATGGGCATGGCCTACTGGGTGGGCGTGGCCAGCTCGATGTCACTTATGTCAGGGGCACCTGTGCAGGCCTGGGGTGCATCCAAGGGTGGGGAAAGGTGGGTGGGACCGGGGCCAGTGCCACGGCATGGTCCACTGGAGGAGCCTCACTGAGCCTCAGGCTGTGCACAGGGCCCCTGGAAAATGCAAGGACTGCCCAGAGCCCTGGGCAGCAAAGGTCAAGCACCCAACCTGGCCCTTGAGCTCCCATGGCACCAGGACCCCACAGCCCTGCCTAGCCTAGCCGCACTTCCCCGAGGGGGCGCCCAGCTGCACTTACCTCCTCCTCAATGCTGCTGCTGCTGTGCTCACTCTCCTTGGCCAGGTTGCTCATGGTGGATGCAGGAGGACAAAGTGCGTGGGTCAAAGGGAGGCCCACTTCCTCTCCATACGAGGAAACCTGGCTTTGTAACCAAAGCATCTTCAGCAATAGGATAGGAGACCATCAGGGGATGGCAAAAGGGCCACAGGGCTGCTGGTGGCCAAGTGCTAAGGCAGGACTTCCCTCAGACCCTCCCTCCCTCCTTCTTATTCCAATCTCCTTCCTTCCTTCCTTCCTTCCTTCTTTCTTCCTTTCCTTCCTTCCCTTTATTTCCTTTCCTTCCTCCCTCCCTCGCCTTCTTCCCTGCCTCCCTCCTTTTCATTTCCATCTCCTTCCTTACTTTCTTCCTGTTTCCCTCCCCTCCTTCCTGTTTCCCTCCCCTCCTTCCCTCCCTCCTTCTCTCTGTGCCCAGGAAGGGATGAGGGGAGGGGGAGAGGTTGGCAGCACTTCTCTCAAAGAATAAGAGTTGGAAGAGATCTTTGAGGTCTTTAGTCCAAGCTCCTGCTCAAGCAGGGGACATATACCATTCCAGACAATGGAATATCCAATCTCTACTTTAAAGCCTCCAGTGATGGAGCATCCACAACTTCTGAAGGCAAGCCTTTCACTGGTTAGGTGTTTTCACAAGTCCTTAGTTCTAGGCTGGTTTTCTTCTTGATTAGTTTCCATCTATTATTGCCTTCTGATGCTTTGGAAAATAGCTTCTTCTCTGTGGCAGCCCATCAGATATTGGAACACTCCTATCATGTCACCACCCCTAGTCCTTTTCATTAAGCTCTTTGAGCCTTCCCCTGCGGCTCCCAGCCTCCTCTGCCTTTGCAGAGAGAGACAGAGAGAGGAATTGAGCTTCCCTGAGCTAGACATACCCAATTCCCACAAACATTTGTCATATGTTTTAGCCTCCAGACCCCTAATCATCTATGTTTACCATCCATTTAGACCAAATGGTCCCCCTGGTTTGGTTTATACAACAGTGGCCACAAGCAGAGCCTTCTCAGAGACAGCACCCCCATTATAGAACTTTCTCCCAAGGAAAATATGAACAGTGCACCCTCACCCGTTTAGAGGCAACTCCAAACACACTGTTCAGCCAGGCATATGTAAAACAACAACACATTTTATGGTCAAAGAGCACTAAATAAATTACTACTAATATTTTTCTTTCTTAAAATACACTTTTAATATTGTTTTAAGCAGTGCTTGTGATGCTTTACAATAGCTGTTACAAGAGAGTTTTCTTGTAAACCACCCTGGATTTCTCAGAAATTTTTAATTTCAAATTAGATGTTGATTTAATAAATTAGGCAAAAGAAACAAATGTTTAAATACATCTAAATCCCACAGACCTACTGCCTCCTAGGCGCATACTGCAGAGAAAATAAGGCATTGCATTTCTAGCCAGCATAGCCACAGGATGGGAACTGTGGCTCATGACACCCAAAATATATTAGTAAGGCTGGATTAAATTATAAAAGAGTAGATGAAGTGAAGTATTTTTGTCTCCGACAAAATAATTGGTGGTGGGGAGTTGACTCGGCCTTTTAATTTTAACTCACACCAATTCCTCTTCCCATTCAATCCAAAGAGTTCTATTATTGCCTGGATTTTAGGGAGTGGAGGTGGCAAGAATAGACCACAAAGGTAATCTGCAAGTTTGCTCTTTCACCTGCCTGCACACCATCGACCCATGTATTTGTATGTGTATGAGCATATGTGTGTATGTGTATGAGACAGAGAGAGATATCCCCTGCTGGCTCAACTCTCTCTCTCTCTCTCTCTCTCTCTCTCTCTCTCTCTCTCTCTCTCTCTCTCTCACACACACACACACACACACACACACACACACACACACACACACACACACACACGTTAATAAAAAAGAGAAGGAGGGGGCAGAAAGGTGAAAGCTCTCCTTTTTTGTAACACCTCAGCTTCCTCTTCTTCCCCTCCTGGCTCTCTCTGTCTCTGATACACACACACACACACACCCTTCCTGTTTTCTCCTTCTTGTCCTTTTCCTCCAGCTGCACCTGAATGGAGTGGGAGGAAATAAAAAAAAGAGAGAAGAGGTGGAAAAATGGGGGAAGTTCTCCTTTTTTGTAACACTTCGGCTTCCTCTCTCTCTCACACACACACAGACAGAAACCCTTCCTGCTTTCTCTTCCTTCTCACCCTTTCTGGCCTGGCAAAGCAGAGCCACACAAGGAGAAGCCCAGCAAAGTGGGGCATGGTCGGGCTTGACGGGGTTAAGCTGGGAGGGGCGGGGCGGGCTGAGGCAAATGAGCTGCAGCTGCTGCTGCACACCAGCAGCCCAAGTGTTCGCTGTTTCCTGTGCATGTACCAGGGTGCCCAGCTGGGGTGGGATGGCCAGGGCTAGGGCAGCGGGGGCTGGTCCCTTGCCATTTCTGGGACAGCCTCAGGGGACCAAATCTGGGCCCTCCCCAGGCTGGATCCAGCCCACAGGCCTTGTTTGACATGTCTGTTCTTTTTTTTATTTTTTATTTTATTTTAGACCAACAAAACAAAGCACAACAAACAATACACACATACACACGTAATATATCCTTTTTTGTTAACAGCAATTTGTAACAGTACTCTTCTATTCTTTACATTTCCCCTCTTTCTTCTTTGAAATATTTGTCCTTATTGCCCCATTGTTTCTTATTTATATTTCCCTTCTTTCATATTCTACTACTTACTAGGAATCCAACATTATTCATTGTAGTAACACTCATATTTTTTATAAGGCTCGACCGGAATTCCATCTAAGCATGGTGATCATGTAAATATTCTCATATTATTTAGTGCATATACTGTTTTTACTCTAGTACTATTTCCAACATTAAAATTCACCCCCTTTCATCCAAGTATATTTAATTTTATTTTTCTTTGACATATATAATAATTCCTCCTTTGTTTTATGCTAATATTATGTATAATATTTCTAAATTTTACTTTCTCTAGTAATTTTCTATAATCCTATTTTATGTAAACTTCCTAAAGATACATCACATCTACATCCAATTTCCTTGGATTGTTAAACGTCTAAACTCTTTTTCTTGATATATTTAATCCTTTAATATTTATAGAAAAGAGCTTAATTACGTCTCCCATTTTTAACTTGATCTATTTTTTTGTTTTTATTTTGTTTTATACTTGACGTGTCTGTTCTAGTTGGTAGAGTGACTTATAGTTCAAACTTAAGCAATGTCATTTCTTTTTCCTCCAATATTTATCCAAATACTTTTGTTTTCCTGTAGATGTGTAATAATTTACAAAGCAACTTCTCCTCCTTTTTGAGTTTGTTCTGTTTCTTTTGATAATTTTATCCTTCAAGCAAGATGTTCCAATTATGGGTTCCATTTCAACAAGTTTCAGCTATAAAATATCTGTTCTCAGGTACTAGGACTTTTAGGTTTTCTCTGCTACCCAAACTCTGAGCATTAATGTTTAGGCATCTGAGCCCTTTATGCTGATCTTGTGTTTGCTTCCTATGTCTTCCAGTTTTATGAATTCCCCTTTCTCACCACTATCTTTCTCATTGTCTGATTGTTGTCCTGGTATTTAGGCTTGGGTTTTGGGCCTAAAAGTCTCCCTCCCCTTCTAGTTTTAGTTTAAAGCCTTTCAGATGTGCTGAACCAGTTTTTTTTGCAAACATATTTTTCTCGGTCCTTGTGAGGTGCAGCCCATCTCTTGCCAGGAGCTCTTCCTGTAGGTAATGTAAGCCATGATCCAAAAGTCCAAAGATTAGGTGGCACCATTCCTTGAGCCAGTTTACTTCTAGAATTCTCTGTTCTTTTATTAGATGTTAATCTTTCATTGGAAGAATTGATGAAAACACCATCTGTGCTCCCAGATGTTTTGCTTTCCTGCCTAGTCCCTTTTCATTCTGCTCATTAGCACAGACTTTCTATTCTCTGAAGGAAGCTTTTTATACAATTTCCTTTATACTGCTGGAGAACAATGCTGGCTACTTCTTAGACTCTTCCTAGATTGCCATCCTCCCCAAAATATTTAGCAAAATGTTAAGAAAAAGTTATCATTAAAATAAATAGTGAAGCTGAAAATTGGGATTATGGGATTTGACTTGGAAAGTTTTAACTGCTACTCTGTTTGAGGCCATTATAAAGGCTTTTTGTAACAGGGACCTCAGTCAGGACAGGTGAGGAACCAGGGTAAGTTATGTACTCACAATGGTAAGGGAGTTCTCAGAACTGGCCCATTTCAAGCCAAGAATCAATTCTGTTTTTGCCAGAGGTAGGGGCAGCATAACCAAATCTGTATACAGGTTTTATTGTATATTGTTGACTGAATATATGACTTTCCTCTATTAATAGCACATGTTGATGAGGTAATATTTTTATTAGTTTTTATGCTGTAGATTTTTAATGTTATAAGCTGTCCTGGGTCACCTATGTTAGCTGGGTAGCCATATAAATAGAGCCAGTTTGGTCTACTAGTTAAGGCACCAGTATACACACACAAAGAACACTTTCCTCCAGTGATACTCCTGCAATCATAATGTTCCGTTCAAAAACTTTTGTAATATCGTTCTTTTGTGTCATGTTCAGGTTTTGATTTGTAACATGTGCAGCTCAGCAAAAAATCTGAAGTGTCTTCTAATCAGATTACGATTGAAGAATTTAAATAATTCCTTACCTGAGACAAGCTCAATAGGAGATATGTATTATCTTCAGTTAAATAAGAGCTAATTTGTGGACATTTTTTAAGCAAGTGAGATAGTTGATTAAATAAAGGAAATTATATTTTTTGTGAGGTAAAGCTGTTAATTCCATTGTTATGAGGATGGATCTTGTAATAGGAAGTGGGAGTGGGGGGGGAGGCAAAGAAAAATGTGAGTGGGGAGTTTGGAGAAGAATTTGCAGGTTTATTTTATAAAATGAGGACCCAGATTGTTGTGAGTAATATGCTGACTCTGTAAACCACTTAGAGAGGGCTGTAAAGGTCTAAGTGCTATTGCTATTATTTTTCCATCACAACATATTATGAGTTTTAAGTTCAGACCAATTTTATTTTGAGGATATATTTTGAAGATTATAAGCGGTAATAGTAAACTATTCAAATGTTAGAAATAATTCAAGTGGGAAAACAGCATCAGCCTAGACTTACTTAAAAGTGAGTAATTTTATTGTTCTTTTTCATAATTTGTCAGAAGCAGTATTAAAACATTTTTTCCCATTTTCGTTCTTTATGGTGGCGTGGGTACCTAATTTATCTTATCACCCAAAACATTTTTGATCTCCAGGGCAATGTATATGTATTTGTTCATGCTATATTTCCCATAGTATAATACAGTTTTATGTAGTACAATTGTAATTATAGGTTCTTACTTATTTTAAGTTTTTAAAGTGACATTAAGAAATTCTTCAGGTTTCCTTTTTTGCTTTTATCTTCTTCAAAGTTAAGCATTTTTCTTAATTGACTGGAAAGGATTTTGGCTTTATTCTGTATCCTAGAGAAATGATGTATGGATAATCCAACTGTGGTAGTTCTGAAAGGAAACACAGATTAAGTATTACATATGCTCTATAATACTTATAGCATCCCTACTGTTGCACATAAGTTACCCAAATAAAAAGTACATTTTAAAATAACTAAATATACAATCTCCTTCATGGATTACTGCCTTGTCGTGGCGAAGGGGCTTGCGTAACTCAATGACGCTATGAGCTATGCCATGCAGGGCCATCCAAGATGGACAGGTCATAGCAGAGAGTTCTGACAAAATGTGATCCACTGGAGAAGGAAATGGCAAACCACTCCAGTATCTTTGCCATGAAAACCCCATGGACAGTACCAAAAGGCAAAAAGATATGACACTGGAAGATGAGCCCCTCAGGTCGGAAGGTGTCCAATATGCTACTGGGGAAGAACAGAAGGTTAGTATAGTAGCGCCAGAAAGAGTGAAGCGACTGGGCCAAAGCCGAAAGGACGCTCAGCTGTGGATGATCTGGTGGTGAAAGGAAAGTCCGATGCTGTAAAGATCTTTTCTCCATAGGAACCTGGAATGTAAGATCCACGAATCAAGGCAAACTGGACATGGTCAAACAAAAGATGACAAGACATCTTAGGAATCAGCAAACTAAAATGGATAGGAATGGGTGAGGACCATCAGGTATACTACTGTGGGCAAGAATCCCTCAGAAGAAATGGAGTAGCCTTCATAGACAATAAAAGAATAGGAAAAGTAATACTGGGATACAATCCCCAAAATGACAGAATGATCTCAGTGTGAATCCAAGGCAAACCATTCAAAATCACAGTAGTCCAAGTCTATGCCCCAACCACTGGTGCTGAAGAGGATGAAATTAACCGGTTCTATGAAGCCTTACAGCACCTTATAGAATCAACACCAAAAAATGATGTCCTTATCATCATGGGGGATTGGAATGCTAAAGTAGGAAGCCAAAAGATAACTGGAATAACAGGCAAGTTTGGCCTTGGAGTACAAAATGAAGCAGGGCACAGGCTGATAGAATTTTGTCAAGAGAATACGATGGTCATAGCAAACACTCTTTTCCAACAACCCAAGAGACGGCTCTACACATGGACATCACCAGACGGTCAACACAGAAATCAGATTGACTATGTGCTCTGCAGCCAAAGATGGAGAAGCTCTATACAGTCAGTAAAAACAAGACCAGGAGCTGACTGTGGCTCAGATCATGAGCTTCTTGTTGCAAAATTTAGGCTTAAATTGAAGAAAGTAGGGAAAAACACTAGGCCACTCAGGTATGAACTAAATCATATCCCTGATGAATATACAGTAGAGGTGACAAATAGATTTAAGGAATTAGATCTGATAGACAGAGTGCCTGAAGAACTATGGACGGAGGTTTGCAACAGTGTTCGCCTAAACTCCACTGAAGATGTTACCAAGCCTGGTAACAAAATGTTTGGAAACCACCCACAAGTTCAGAGAATGAACATTCACCTTCATACACACACACACACACATACAAATACACACACACACACACACACACATACACAAGCCACCATGGCTTAGTTTTTCAGCAACAACATTGATTAAAACTTTTGTTCATGAATGAATCCCAGTTGTGTAACACTACTCAGCTTTAAAAGAAAAATAGAAAAGCAACAGGGTGTGTAATTAAGGAGTAGTAGTGAGGACTAGGTTTTAATCTACTCTCAGCCACAGAATTTCACTGGGTGACTTTCGATCTCAGTACAACATACAGGATGATTGTTGTAAGGCAAAATAGAAGTATTTGTAAAAGACATAGAATATAGGTCTGATAAATAAATAATACCTGAGGCCTCTTTTGGATCTTATGGATGAGTTCTTATGGATAAGAGGTGTATTTCCGTTTGACAATAACTTCAAATTTGGTGTTTTTAAGCTGTATTCCTCTCTACTCGTTCCATAATGCCTTATTGTTTTTTTGCACGAATTGCAGGTAATTAGCTAGAGAGAGGCAAGGAAAGTCCACATGCTATTAAGCTCATTTCTACTTAGACATTAATATTCACTACAACTACTACAATGAAATATTTTATGAAAATAACTGAGAATCCATAGGTAATGTTTTGCAAATCTACAAAGTTTTGCCCAAAAAATGTATAATCACTATTTATTAATTTAAGTAAAGAAAATAATATTTCAAACTTTATATATGCCAAACACATCCCAGGCTCCTGTGAAATCACACAACTGTATTTCAAGAAAACGGGAACATGTCAGAAGAAACCAAGAATTTGGCTCCTTTGCTTTCCAACATCTTTTGCTGTCAGTAGATTCCTGCAGTGAGAAGGACATTACACTAGATGGATCTCAAATATGATATCCAATATTCTATGGTCATAGTTGCTCCAATTATTGTGTCAGAACTATGGGTTGATGTTTAGAAAATAAACAATTCCTAAAGCTGTATGAATTACATTATGCTGCTAGCATTTACTAATTCAACCATATAATGCCACAATGTAAAAGAACTTTTGTTGTTTCTAAAAAATTTCCTTCATTTATTTTAGTTAAGAACTCTTCAATTGGATTAATAATCTGTTATTCTATTGTTATGAGGCAAATTGCTTCAAGTTTAATCTTACCAGGGCATTCTTTGATTCCTTGTACTTCCTCAAGAGCTTTGTTTGCTTTAAACTAAGTCTGTAGTTTTTTTTTTCCAGATGAAGTATTTTTTCTATTCTTGGTGTTATTTTCATTTTGGGTAACAGACGCATTCTATAGTTATTAGGAAAAAAAAACTGGAAACAGTAGTAGCACACCTGATTTACAGGATGTTCATTTTTGCCTGTAAATAATAATAATAATAATAGTGAAGTTCTTTGAATTTTAATTATAAATATATTGTAATACAATCAAATTAAAATTTCAGTGTTTTTAAGTTGGGGTTTAGGAAGAGTAAAGCCATAAGTGCACCTATACTAGCCCAGTCCACTATCAACTGCTATGTCCTGCAACCTTTTCTCGCCAACTGTGAACTGCCTGGCAGAGTAATGTGCTGCT
Source organism: Crotalus tigris (assembly GCF_016545835.1). Classification (NCBI taxonomy): domain Eukaryota; kingdom Metazoa; phylum Chordata; class Lepidosauria; order Squamata; family Viperidae; genus Crotalus; species Crotalus tigris. The sequence continues at coordinate 186,735 of NW_024096907.1, forward strand.
CAACTGCCTGCTGGTTGAAAAGGTCTTTCTTAAGCGCCATGAAAGCAACTGAAAGTAATTCCTATCTTTATGGAAGCAAAACCTGGCATTTTTAAAGCTAATTCCATAAACAAAAAGAAATATCATAGAATTACCCCTCTCTCCCCATGTTCATACTGAAAATATATAAAAGGAGAAGTTGACTGTTAAATATTTGATGGGAAAAATCTTCAGAGGCAGATGGATGACATGGGTATTTAATGTACAAAGGTTTTCAGACTTAATTATTTTCAGAAAGCACATATTGACTAAATAATGATAAATTTTTATTTTAAAACTATTTTTATGAAAATGGCCCATCTTGATTCAACAATATGGATGTGTTTCTGGTTTTAAAATTAATAATAATAAGACTAAAATATTAGCTAAAAATATGACTAATGGTGATAAACAGGCTTTAGTTAACTTAACAGATTTTGAAATTGTTGATAAGGTAAAATATTTGGGGGTTACACTATCTGTTTCTAATGTAAAATTGTACAAAAATAACTATGAAAAGCTGTGGATGGAGGTACAGAAGGATTTAAAAAATTGGAATAATTTACAGTTATCCCTTTTGGGTAGAATTGCAGTTATTAAAATGAATGTCCTGCCAAAGTTTATTTTTCTATTTCAAATGCTACCTGTTTTAAAGAACGAACGTAACTTAGATGAATGGCAAAAAGGTATTAATAAATTTGTTTGGGCAGGGAAGAAACCAAGGGTGAAACTTAAAATAATGCAAGATTTTCGTGAGAGAGGTGGACTCAAGGTGCCAAATATGAAATTGTATTATGATGCTGTAGTACTGACTTTGATTAGCGACTGGGTGAATTTAACAAATATAGAAATACTTCATTTGGAAGGCTGGGACCTACTTTTTGGATGGCATGCCTATTTAATATTTAATAAAAAAGTGGATTGGGTTTTTAAGTCTCATATTATAAGAATCTCTTTGTTAAGAGTGTGGAGAAAGTATTATAAAAGTGACTTCAAAATACCATTATGGGCTATACCTCGGCATGCCATAGAAGGTATAAGGAAAGGGGTAAATATGGATAAGGTCTCTTACGCACAGTTACTAAGATGGGATGGCCAAGACTGTCAGTTAAAATCTTTGGAAGAATTAACACATGAAAATTTAACTTATTCATGGTTCCAATATAGACAAATAGTGGATAGATGGAAGATGGATGGTAAAATGGGCTGGCTTAGAGAAGATGGAATTTTTTTAAAAGAAGTAAGAGACCAAAGGCCAACCCATATTAAGAGAGTTTATGGGGTTTTAGTGGAATTAGATTCAGAACCTGAATTAGTTAAAGATTGTATGATTAAATGGGCACAGAATATTGGTGAAACGATTTCAATGGATATTTGGGAACTTATTTGGATAAGAAATGTTAAATTCACACAAGCGCAAAATTTAAGAGAGAATTTTTATAAGATGTTTTATAGATGGCACCTTGACCCAAAGAAAATGTCCATTATGTACCCTAATCTACAGCCGAAATGTTGGAGATGTGGATACTTGGATGCTACCTATTATCATATTTGGTGGACCTGTAAGCATATAAAAGCTTTTTGGATTAAGATATGGTGGAATATTCAAAGAATTTTTAAAAGGAGGGTAAAATTTACGCCGCAATTATTTTTATTAGGTATTGTTATTGACTGTGATGCTAAAGAGGTTACATTGATGTTAAATTTGATTACAGCCGCTAGGCTATTAATAGGACAATATTGGAAGAAGGAATCTTTGCCTACTTTACAAGAATGGTTTTACAAAGTTTCGTATTTGGCAGAAATGGCAAAGATTTCGGCTTTCTTAAAGGAGCAATCTCAAGAAAAATTTTTTGCGGTATGGGAAAAATGGATAAATTTCATACAATATAATTTGGATATGGAAAAATATTATTTAGCTTTCTCATAATTTGTAATGAATGCTATTTCTTTCTTTCTTTCTTCTTTTTCCTTTTTATATATATATAATTTTTATGTATTATTATTCATATATATTTTTCGTCTATTTTCTTCCTTTTTCTTTCTCTCTCTCTTTTCTTTTTTTCATTTTTTTATTTTTTTTTTTTTTTTTTTTTCTTCTTAGTATATATTACTTATTTTAAAGTTTATGTTATGCATATTATTATTATATATATTATTATTGTGATTTTTAATCATTATTATTAACTATTTTATAAATTGTAAATGTTATTTTTAAAAAATTTGTTAAATAATCCTATATCCAGTTCTGGGAAGTCGGGGGGGGGTGGGGTGGTTGGGGAGGGGGGGGGTGGATTTTTATTTGTAAAACTTTTGAAAAATTTTAATAAAAAAAAAAAAAAAAAAGAAAATGGCCCATCTTGAAAAGAATATTAGAATGTAGAAATATAGAAAACTGACAACAGAAAAAGACCTAGTGGTGCATAAAGTCTGCCCTTTGAGGCTTTTTTTAAATTTTATTTTTTTGTCAAATGATGGACATGTGTTTATAACAAGCATGTTTAAATTCAATTATTGATGACTGACCAACTATCTCCCCTGGAACCTGGTTCCAAGGTTCCACTACTCCTTCTATGAAGCAATACTTTTAACTTCCCTCCTATTAGTTTGAGGTTATGCCTCCGTGTTCTTGATTTTTGCTTAATATTGAAAACACTGCCTTCTTGAACTTTATTCATACCCTTAATATATTTAAATTCAAATGCTTCAGCAAAGTGCGGTAGCAAGGGCAGTTTTTGAGGCCCTAGTGGCCCATATTACACCTCTGCTTTGTGAAATTCACTGGCTAACAGTCTGCTTCTAAGTAAAGTCAGGTGTTGATTATGACCTTTAAAGCCCATAATGGCAAAGGTCCAGACTACCTGATGAACTGCCTCGTTCTTCTAGGACAAGCCCATCTTAGTCATGCCAGGAGTGGGGAGCTACTTTGGACTCCATTTTCCTCTGGTGATCCCTCTAGTGATACATCCCAGAATTTTGTGTGCCTTCATACCTGCCTGCCTACACTGTTAATTCATTTTGCAGTCATCAGCTACAACCACACTTAAATCTTTTTCTTCTAGTGTTCTGTTTAACACTTTACCCCCAATACTACACTCTGCCAAATGATTCTTTTTTCACAAGTGCATGATCTTACATTTAGAAACACTAACCTGCAGTTTCCACATTTTTGACCAATTTTCCAGAAATGTCAAATCATTTTGCATGTTACGAATACCCCTAGGAACATCACCTCTATTACACACTTTTATGTCATTGGCAAAAAAATCTTACCTAGTAATCTGTTATATGACTTACCAATACATTTGAACAGAACACTCCATTTGTAAATGGTCTCTGTTCAGGCAGTCCCACATTAACAATCACAAACTGGGATCTATTCTGAACCAACTTCCTATCCACTGAACCACCCAATGGTTAAATCCTAACTTAAACTTTTTCATGAGATCATTATGTGGTTTGCTAAAATTTAGATAGGCTATGACTAATTAAAATTAAATTATTCATAAGCTTAAGCTTCCAGGCTTACTAGTCATTAAATAATTCATATTGCATCTTTTTTTAAAAAAAGAAAAAATTCAGTTCATCTACATAATAAAATGGGTATCATAAATGAGTTTTTAAAGACCCTATAGAACAGTTATTTTTGTGGTAAGAGAATAAGCCAGTTATCTCTAAGGAGATAGAGATTTCAAGGAGTGGCTTTATGATTTTTTTCAGAATATGTGATTATTTAGTAGCATATGGTAAATAAATTTTATTCAATTTAACTATTTCACTATGGTGAAAAAATAAACTTCTATGACACATAATTTAACCCAACACCTCCCTAATCACATTGCTGGGTTATAATGAAATCAAGCCCTGAGTTCAGATTTCCTGCAAATTAAGCAGTGCATTAATATTAGATAAAGACAAAGAGATGGAGAAGACATAAAAAAACTGGAGAAGAATTAACTGTTACTCCTAGTACAATATCTAGGTATACCAGTTCATAACTTCCCATTCCAATTTTTTTTACCTGCACCTAAATATGTTTAAAATGGAAATGAAAAGGGCATCTAAAACTAAAATGTTCTGCAATTCATTTCTTTTAAATAATAAAATTGCTGACCACAGCACAGAAATTACATTTTCATATTTAAGAAGAAAAGCAATTTATATATTCCATTTTTAAAAGGTTAAAAGTGCTGAAGGCACAGAAAAAAATCTCAAAAGCTTTTAATCTGACTTCCATGGTGAACCACAACTCCTGTGCAATTACCTTCTATGCTGCTGAGTGTCCATCTGTAGAGAAGACATAACAAAAAAAAAATGAGCTGTATATGTTTATACTGTTATGTTTTTACTACATTACATTATGGTGATTTATAGCAAATCAAAATCCATAATATAAATCAAATCCATAATACAAATCAAATCAAAATGGAAAAATAATAATCATTTTTAAATACTGTCCAGAACAGAAAATTGCGTTTTAGTATATAAAAAAACGCACCAACTATTTAAGTAGTCATGGATGGCAGGGTGTTGGTTTTTTTTGTTAATTTATTTTCCTCTTCTAGACATACCTTGCTCTTTTCTCTCTTTTTATTGTTTATCTTACTATTAAACGTTGCGTGTCGCTATGAGTTTTTAATTAAACGGCTTTCTAAATCTGACGAAAAAAAGGTTACCAATGAGGAACGAGGGAATAAGTGAGAAGATTATAAACCACGAAAGTTGCCAAACCCGAAAATGAGGCGCGATAGGAACGGATGTGAGTGTTATAAAGGCATTTGGAAACAGGTAGAAACGAGAAGGCCAGATGCACAAAAAGCCTTACAGTAAAAATCTGGCTTCCGCTGGGCATGTTCCCGCAAACTGTCGAGCTGCAGTTTTAAAGAACCGGCATCTTCCCATCTCGGCGAAAGCAAACCAATGAAACCCAAGCAGCGTAAAAGCTAGAACGGCACAAGCTTGATAAGCGACGGAACCGGAAAGAATTCCAGGCCTTTTTCCGGTTACCGGGTGGGAACAATTCCCGCATGAACGTTCCGCGTTAATATACTAAGAAATATGGTTCTAACCGCTTTCCAAGAAAAGACCGGAAAGTGTTTATGTCTTTTTATTTCTGGGTGATCTTTGCCTATTCTGTTCTTCACAGCTATGAGGAGTACAGTGACCACTAGCAGCAATACATTATTTTAGTTATTTTTTGTATATAATTTTTATTAAAACTTTTAATACTCTTACTTTGAGCAGGGGTAGGACCTAGAAGACCTCCAAGACCTCAAAGGTCCCTTCCAAGCCCTATGATTCTATGAAACAAGAAGATAAAAGCTAATGCAAATTAATGTAAAGCAAGAAAGGAAAAAAGAAAAAAAGAAAGGAAAGAAATTGTTTGTTGAACAGGTGTTGAACAGACTCAAGGTTTTTTTAATACACATTTTATTGGTTTTTTTAATTTTTACATCAAAGTGCTCAGGAAAACACTGTGCTGAAAGGGTAATCAATCATAGCAAAACAAGTTATATATATATATATATATATATATATATATATATATATATATATATATATATATATATGTAGGTCTTTGGTTGTTCGGGTTTTCTCCCGCGTAAAATTGGAAGTGTCTTGGCGACGTTTCGACGAAGTCCCATTCGTCATCTTCAGGCTGGTGTTTTCAGCTTCGTGCTTCGAGCAGCAATGTGTGGTCTTAGCTGTTTCTTCCTTTTAACTGCCAGTGGGGGTATGAACTGATTGGGTGGGAGCTTGGCTGTGTTCTGATTGGGTGGAGGTGTGTTCTGAATGGTTAGGGGCTTGGCTGTGCTCTGATTGGCTGGGGGAGTGTTCTGTTTGGTTGTGCTCAGGTTAGTCTGAGTTGCAGAGGGGTTTAAGATTTTGGGCTGCCTTGCTATTTTCTGGCTTCGCGTTCGTGGTCGTGCCTCCTCTTCATGGAGGGTGTCAGTTTGCTTCATGTATGGATTGGAGGGGTTTAAAGTGGCTAATGATGCAGCTGTGGTCTGGCTTCTGGTTTGTGGTCGTGCCTCGTCATCGGTGTGGCTTTGGGTTTGTTTTTTGCGTGGATGTGTGGTGGTGACATCCTGTGTGGTTTTTGTGAGTGTGGGTCTGGTATCATTTTTTGTGTTAGGGAGTCGTTTGTCAATAAGGGCGGGTTTCCAAATGGCTGGTAGGCGGGAGGTATCATCTCGCTTGTTCATGCTGTGTGGGCGTTTTTCTATCTCGATGGCTTCTCTGATTATTCTGTTATTAAAATGTTCACTTTTGGCAATGGTTCTGGTATTTTTAAAGTCAATTTCATGTCCTGTGGCTTTAAGGTGTTGGACCAGGGAAGATGTTGGTTCCTCTTTTTTGACTGAGTTCTTATGTTCTTCAATGCGTGCACTTATTCTTCTGTTGGTTTGTCCGATGTATGTGTTGGGACAAGCAATGCATGGGATTTCATGTACTCCTTGATTTTCTAACTCAATTTTATCTTTGGGGTTTCTAAGGATGGTGGATATTTTTCTGTTTGTGCAGAATGCTGTTTTGATGTTGTGTTTATGGAGGATCTTGCTGATTCTGTCTGTGGTGCCTTTTATGTATGGGAGGAGGGCTTTGCCATTTTCTTGGATTTTAGTGGGGGTTTCTTTTTGGATTATGTTTGTAATCTTATTTCTATGGAATCCATTGGATGTTAGTACATTGGTGAGAGTGTGTAGTTCGGGTTTTAGGTGTTGTTCGTCAGCTAAGCGTTTTGTTCTGGAGATGAGTGTCTTGGCTACAGAGTTGATCTGTGCTGGGTGGTGGTGTGAGAGAGCGTGCAGATAGCGGTTTGTGTGTGTTTTCTTCTGGTAGATGGTGTGTCCTAGGGAGCCATTGGATTTCTTGTAGACTAAGACATCCAGGAAGGGAAGTTGGTTGTTAGCTTCTGTTTCCATGGTGAACTGTATTTTGGGGTGTAGGCTGTTGAGGTGTGTGAGGAAGTTGTCCAGTTTTTCTTTCCCATGTGGCCAGATTATGAAGGTGTCGTCTACATATCTGAGCCAGAGTTTGGGTTTGTGATCCGATTTTTCTAGAGCTTGGGTTTCAAAGTGTTCCATGTAGAGGTTGGCAATGACAGGTGAGAGGGGTGATCCCATGGGTGCTCCTTCTGTTTGTTTGTATTTTTGTCCATTATAGATGAAGTATGTGTTGGATAGGCAGTGGTTGGTCAGATCTAAGATGTGTTTGGGGGGGTTATATTTGTTTTGAATAGCTGTCAAGGCTTCTTTGATAGGCACTTGGGTGAAGAGGGATATGACATCGAAGCTCACGAGTAGGTCGCTGGGCTGTAAGTTTTGTTTCTTTATGATCTCTATAAACTGGAATGAGTTTTTTACGTGTGAGGTGATGGATTCTGCATAGGGCTGTAGTTGTTTGGCAAGAAATTTGGCTAGGTTTTTTAGAGGTGAGCCTATGGAGCTCACTATAGGTCTGAGTGGGGTTCCTTCTTTGTGTATCTTGGGGAGACCATAGAGTTTGGGGCCTCTGGATGATTTCTCTCTGGGAATGATTCTTTGCTGGATCTCTTTGCTAATGGGGGAGGCTTTTATTTTGGATCTGGTGGTTTTTTCCAGGTAGGTGGTGGGATCTGTATTTAGGGGTTTGTATGTGGAGTCTTGGAGTAGGTTGGTTAATTTGGTTTGGTAGTCAGATGTGTTCATAACCACCATGGCCACATTGCCCTTGTCTGCTGGTAGGATTATTATGCTACCAGCAGACAAGGGCAACGCCACGGTGCACTCCAAAGCATACACGTGCAGCGCATGTATGTCTCCAGCTCACGCGCCACCGTACAAAAGAAAGAATTGTATGCTTCCTCTGATGTGTCAATGAAGGTGAATGCAGCCTTAAGATACATCACAGTCTACAGCGGGGAGAGCCCCACTTACGTCGTTTTGATTGTAACCATAAGATACATCGGAGTCTACAGCCGGGAGAACTGCAGTCTCGGTGTCGTCTTTGGAAAAGCGAGACTAACAATACAACAAGGCCACAACCTACCAAGGTTAGAACTATGTGGTACCATATTGACAGCAAAACTCACCAAGCTGACAATGAAAATGATAGGCCTTGAGCTACAGTCCACCACCTTCTACACAGACAGCAAGGTGATGTCAAGCTATATCTGAAACCAAAGCAGACACTTCTACATCTATGTAGCCAATAGAGTAGAAAATACTGAAACATCTTTAAGCCCTGAACAATGGCAACATGTGCCAACAGATATGAACCTTGTGGACCAAGCTAAGTGGTCCACCCTTGCCACAGAGTTGACAGAATTGATCTGGCTAAAACGTACTGAGTTCTTAGCTTGTCCAGACAGCCAGATGCCACAGAGACCAAAATGTTATATGCTTGCAGCTCCAGATCAACATGTCAACATTCAGCCTCAGGCACCCAGTAAATCTCTTAGACAGGATGAGAAAACAATTTTCCAGACCATCTGCTTGTCCTCAATGGGCAAAGAGACAAAGAAACAACCTTCTAGCCAATTCCTAGAACCAGCCAGTTTCAAACTCTTCTCTAAGTGGAAACACTTGAGATTGGGCATAGTATTGATAGTCCTGATCACTTGTCTTAGCATCCCAAGAACTACTTTTGTAGGAGCCTGCAAGGACTTACAGACTATTGAAGGTATTTGTCATGACCCAGCGATTGACAATTGTCTGAAGGCCCAAAATTACCCTCCCCATGCATCTCACATGGGCGAAGCATGGGAGCGCATGATTGGCGTACCCCGCAAAATCATGGACTCTGTGTCGACAAAGACACCTATGCCCATACATGAAGTCCTCACTACCCTCATGACAACAGTAGCAGTCATCATCGATGCTCCATTGGTGGCTCCAGATCTTTCGGTTCCTGAGTATCCTGAGTATCTTGCTCCTGCTGTTCCTGAATTTCCAGCTCCTGCTGTTCCTGAATTTCCAGCTCCTGCTGTTCCTGAATTTCCAGCTCCTGCTGTTCCTGAATTTCCTATGGTTCCAGCTCATGCTGTTCCCAAGTTTTCTGTGGTTCCAGATCCTTTGATTCCTGAGTTTCCTGTGGTTCCAGCTTCTTCTGTTCCTGAGCATCCTGTGAATCCAGGTTCCTTTGTTCCTGAGAAATTTTGGGTTCCAGTTTTTCTGTTCCAGAAGTTTCTTTGGTTCCAGTTTCTCCTACAGGAAGAAAACCTTGTCTTGCTGAGAGACAAAGATGCATACCAGAAATCTTGGCCCATGGGACTTGTGCATTAGGCCCTACCCAGTTCGGATGGACTAGTTTGCCAAATTTAGGTCCAGATCGTGAAGCCACGTGAGCCAGATCATGACTCTAAAACTCTTGCAAAAAAGCTTTACACCCGGTCAATCACCAATCTGGTCCTGTTGCTGAAGAAGACCGAACTGCAAGATTGAAGCTCAAACTATGCATTTATGTTTAACTCATGATTGCACTGTTGGATGTAACACATGTTTATCTATGTTATAATTGTGCATGTTTTGATATTTACCTTATAGTTATGCATGTTTGATACCATGTTTTGCCTATTTTAGTCAGTAGTTAGTTAGCAATGAGAATCGCATGCTTCAATGCTACGTCTTTTGCCTATTTCAGTTAGTTAGTAGTGGAAATTATATTTCCAAGCGGGGAGGGTTCTGGATCAGCTAGTTAGATGGGAACTATATAGTAGAATATTTGGCATTTATAGGGTTAAGCGCTGTCTCCTTAAGAGACGGCTTATCGGTAATGTAGTTTAGTTATTTAGCGAATCCCATGTTAATAAGTCAGCAGGAGGAGCTACTAAGTTCATCACAGGATATCCTGGCTACATGCCAGTTCTAAAAGGAGCCTTTTGTCTCGCTTTATTCCATGGCTTCCAGATGCATGTGTTGGAAGCTTTGTTCTGCAAACATGTGATTCGTACACAAGATGATAAAGAACTATTAACTTTTTACTAATGAAATGGATTCTGATTGCGACAGTATTCCGGAAGCATCTCAGCTATAACTGTGAGTTATTGATTGAGAATACCTGTGAATAAAGTAATCTTCTTCTATCTGTTCATTTCAGTTATACAGCCTGTCTTACGTGGAGAGGGAAGCATTTATTCTATGTGGGCCAGGATACTGACCTTGTGCAAGAAATTGCCAAGGCCCATGCACTCGAGTTGGTTTAGAGAGTTCAATGGGTAGCCAAGACTGGGCACTACCCAGCCATTTCAACAACCCACACATATGGGCACAAGGATTCCAAGAGTTGGGTCAACTTAATGAAGAGGTGACTATATTGCATGCAAGAAAATATGAGCAGCAGATAAAACAAAGCCAGAATTTTGATTGGGGTCCAAGAACTGGGCCTATAAACAGGGATTACGCAATGGGTCTCATAAAGAGTCCATTCCAGCCACAATCTACCAGCCACATTATTGATACCGCAGATTTGATATATCAGCCTGGACATCCAGCCTCTCCCCACTCCAGCTTCCTCTTGCTTTGCAATATGATGAACTAAAGGTTGAGATCTTGTATGCTGCCAAAGATGTGTTTGAGGTCAAAGATGCTGCTGGGTCTTTTGTACATGGAAGGTAGAACCTTCCTTGACATTGGCAACGTTCAAATGCCTTCCTAAAAATCAAGTGCAAAAGCCATGAAGGCAACTGGGTCATTGAGGATAACTTCTACCCAATCAAACCTGAGAAAAAGAATGTGTCAGCCCTGTCCCAGCTTGGGCTTTTAGGAAAGAAAGACCCTTGACTCCATTAGTAGAGAAAAGATATACTCTTATTAAAGCCAAGTGGTTACAACAAAAGCAAAGCCAGGTGTGAATATTCCTATGTAAACTTCCCGTCTCCCAGGTCCTCCCCCCCCCAGTCATCTGGTCAGTGTCTAATTGTATGCAAAGTAGAAATTTTGGTAACAGTCCCAATATTTGGTACCGTTTCAATGGATATTTGCAATCCATTTTCATGCTTATGTCCTTGCATCTCTCAACTATTGTTTCGGATTGGCACGTCTGATTCCTGTCATCCCCTTCTCAGTGTTTCCTCTCCATCTTCCCATCCCTCTTTTTATGACAGGATGCCATCAATGTGAAGCAAAGCTCAAGGGAGGCAGAGCTGACATTGTGCCTCCCCTTGAAAAGCAGCTTAGTCCTGAAACAGAAAAATAAGAGAAATGGTTAGAGTGTCATTTGGGTATCAGTGGGGTTTGTCAGGGTATTTGTTATGGAATTTGTGAATGAGCAACGCACGTGAAGAGGACTCCCAGGCGATCGTGGAAGGGCGGCATCCCTCCCGTTTGATCCCAGGCAACTCTTTGAACTGATGGGGAAAAGATCGCCCATTAACATGGCCCATCACCAAGCCGCTACCAGCTGAGGCCAAAATTACTAACAAGCACTTATAAAGCACCGCGGAGGAATTGGGTGAGATCCTACCTTCTTTCTACCCTAAGTATTTTTCCTGTAAAAAGCTTCTTGAAATTTCTTCCCCCTGTGAGGAGAGAGGGAAGGGAACGTGTTCCTCCCACCCTCTAAAATGATGGCATCCAACTACCTAAGGGGAATTAAGCCTTGAAAAGATCTACTAAATAATTGGATTTGTTTCTTTTTGATATTTTGGGACCCAAAAAGTTCCTACTTTCACAGGGATTTGCTACTCTATTTACTTGTAAAAAAAGATGGAAAAGAACTTAAACTGGATAAAAACCTACCCTGGGGTTTGAAAAAGATTTTAAATGCTATTGAGGACATTTTGTGGTGAAACTTGGTACAGCAAGTGAAACTTGGTACAGCAAGTGAATACAGCAAGGACAGATCTGCTCATAGCCCAGATCTGTCCTTGGTGTTATCTAAAAGAGATTAAAAGCTGAGAGAACAGCTGGGCGGTGAAATTGCTTTTTAGGACTGTGGAGATGAATATTTACTGACTTTCGTTTAATAAATAATTTTCACTAAAGGACTATCTATAACCACATCAGAAATGGAGGAAGACCAGCAACAAATTTCACTTAATTACAAACTTATACTTGAAAAAATTCTTGAAACTGAGATAATTAAAGCTAGACTGAAAGATAAAAGCACCAGCTTAAATCTACAAAGCAAAACCCTGATTGCAACCAAAGAACTTATAATTAAAAAATAACAGAAGTGGAAGAAATTAATACCAAAATAGAGGACTTTAAAGAACAACAAGTACAATGTACTGAAAATCTAGACAACCAAACCTTGATTGCAACTAAAGAATCTACAACCCAAAAAACAACAGAAGCGGAAGAGTTCCCCATCTATTCCCTCGTCCAAATCATTGATGAAGATGTTGAAGAGCACTGGGCCAGAACAGAGCCCTGGGGCACCCCACTACACACTTCCCTCCATGTGGATGCAGTTCCATTGAGGACCACACGCTGAGTACAGCCGGTCAGCCAGCTACGAATCCATTTGGTGGTGATGTTGTCTAACCCACATTTTTCTATCTTATCGAGCAGTAGGTTGTAATCTACTTTATCAAAAGCCTTACTGAAGTCCAAGTAAATTATATCCGCAGCATTCCTCTGATCCACTAATTTTGTCACTTGGTCAAAGAATGCAATAAGGTTTGTCTGGCATGATCTGTTTTTGACAAAGTTATGTTGGCTTTTAGTAGTGATTTTGTTTGCCTCTAGGTGTTTGCTGATTCGTTGTTTGTTTATCTTTTCCAGAATCTTCCCCAGTATTGAGTATAACTTGGCTAGCGTACGTGCTGAAGGAATTTTGGGCTGTGGTATAAAGTGTACTTGTTTAGAGAATAGGTCGGTGATGACCCAGATCATCGTATTCCCAGAACTTTCTGGTAGTTTCACTATAAAATTCATAGTGATTTCCTTTCAGGGTGCTTGGGGTTTTGCCATTGGCTGCAGGAGGCCAGGAGTCTTCCCTGGTTGTCCCTTGGCTGAGAAGCATAAGGGGCAACTGATAATGTCTGTTTTCAAGGAAGGCCACCAAAATTGTCACTTAACCAAATGCAGGGTTTCCACAAATCCAAAGAGCATAGCCATTTTTTAATCTGGCTGCATTGGTTCTCTGGAACCAATTCAAGGAAGCCCATCCTGCATGGTACAATCAATTTGGGGGTTTTTAACCATTCATCTTTATCAAACCCTCTTTCAATATTGCTATTAGATCGTCAGCTATCTGGGGGATGACTTTTTTCTGAGCTCTAGTGATAGCAGGGCGGCCAGCTGGCTTCAGTTCTCGCATTTTTGTATAGAGGCAGCCGAGAGAGGGCATCAGCTAGAAATTTTTTCCCTCAGGAAGGTAATGTGAAGTTAAATTGGTTGATATATTGAGCCCATTGCACTTGTTTTCAAGGCTTCTAGGTTCTTACGATCTGTTCACACCTTGAAGAGGTTTTTACTACCCTTTAAAAATGTCTCCATGTAAGTAGGATCAACTGTACAGTGTATGCTTTCTTTTCCCAGATTGCCCACCCTCACTCAACCTCGGTTATTTTCTTAGAGATGAAAGTGCATGGTTGCAGTGCCCCGTTTGTTTTTCTGGAGTAGGACAGCCCCAACTGTCACATCACTGGCATTGGCCTGAATTACAAATGGAGTGTTTGGGTCAGAGTGCTTCAGCATAGGTTTGGCTGCCAATAGCTGTTTTAGTCTTTTGAACGCTGCTTGGCATTCTATAGTCCATTTGAAGGGTTGGCTCAGCTTTGGTCTTTAAATGGTTAGTGATAGGCAATGTTATTTGGGCAAATGATGGGATAAATTGCCATAAAAGTTTGTGAACCCCAGGAAGCTTTGGAGCTGCTTCTGGGTGCATGGGGTCCTCCACTCTAGCACTGCTTGCACCTTCTTGGGATCCATCTCAATCCCCTCATGGGAAATACGATAGCCCAAGTAGTCAATTTTGTCTTCGTGGAACTCACACTTAGAGAGTTTTGCATACAGCAGATGACATTAGCCCATGATAATTTATGCACAGGTAGAGGGATCCATCTTTTCTCTCCCAGAATAATACAAGTGCCACCAAGCATGGCTTTGCTGGTTAGATAAAGTCCCACATCAAGCTCTTGTCTATAAAGACTCAGAACTCATCTAATTCTCTTGGCATCCTGGAATTCAGTTTAGGCTTAGGCAATTTGTCCCCTGGTGCTATTTCTATAGAGCAGTCTGTGGAGAGATGACAGGGAAATGTGTCAGATTCCCTTTCAAATACTCTTTGGGGATTTAAGGGTCTGCCTTTGTTCATGAGCTGCCACAGCAACTTCCTCTTTCATTTTCTTAATGAGCAGCACGTGGTGCTATGAGTTCAACTGTCCTTTCAGTTCTCCCTCAGCTGATCTCTATCTAATTTTTAATATATACCTCCTCCTATTTACAGAGAGATTCCATTTTAGCAGGCATGGTAAGTTCAACACTATGTCCATGCCTGGAGCCACTATAAAACTGAGGGTTTGTTCATGGGGCTCCATCTTCATATTTAAAGATGAAGAAGAAATCCTCAAGTTTTTTTAGTTGTGGGGATAAAAATTGTGCTTCAGATGCTCCTGAACTTCCAGCTGGCAGAATGCCACAGGGACTTTTAGTTCCCTGACTTTTATTTCCTTCCAGTTTTTCCACTATGACAGAACTGACCAGGCACCTGTTCAGCCTGAGTCCGATAATGCAATCAAGTTCTCCTTATACTCCAAGGATGGTACAATTAATTCGATTGGTATTGTTATGGGAATTATGGGGGGGAATTATGAAGGGATTGGTAAATCACCCCACTATTGCTGTTTGCTCCTGGGTTGGGGTATTTGGTCAGAGTTCCCTTACCATCGCCAGATGCTAGGGTGAATTTAATGACTTCTACTCCCTTTAAGGCCATTTCTTGTAGTTTTGTGGGATCCTTGCTTCCTCGCTGTGTGGGGCTGGGTGCTGATCGGATGCTCATCAGTCGGCTGCCTTTCCTTGCCACAGTGAAAACAACTGTTGGAGAGGCAATGCGAGCTCTGTTCTCTTCTTCCCAGCTTTGGGACTTCCTTCTGTTCCTTTCTTCTTTTACATGGGAAAGGACCATCTTAACTGGTGTGGCCATGATATCTGGCAAAGTCTATTTCTATTACATCAGCTAGGATCTACCATTTGTGGAGGGTTTATGGTGAACCCCAGAGAGGCAGATGTAGAAGATCTCATTATTCAGGCCATTTTAGAATCACTCGATTAGCATATCCTATGGCCAATCGACTAGCTCAGGGCTTTTCAATCAGTGGTACTTGCACCATTGTGGTACTTTGGCACCGGGCAGGTGGTACCTGACCATCCTAGACAAGTGTAGTGAGGGAGGGGAATGAGCTGAAGCAGCGGCAGCACCACGCAAGCCTGAGGGAGAGACAGCTGGAGCTGCAGGGCTGTCAGGGCTCAGCAGAAGCCCCAGGATCGGCATGCACAGCTACAAGCTGATTGGCACTTCTGCAGGGCTGTCAGGGCTCAGCAGAAGCCCCAGGACAATGCCAGGCTCCAGCTGATTGGCGCTTCTGGAAACAGTGCATAGCTGCACCGAAGAGGAGGAGGGAGGGAGAGAGGAAATGATATAAAAAGAGGTTTTGGGGGGAAAGGGAGAGGGAAAAAAAGGGGGAAAGAAAGGGATGGAGAAAGATGGAGAAGCGCAGCCTTGAGAGGAATCAGCTGGAGGTGCACCGACGAGAAAAGGAGGAGGGGAGAGAGAAGAGAATATAAAAAGAGGAGGTTTTGGCGGGAGAGGGAAAAAACTCAACAGAGAAAGAGAAGGGGATGTAGAAAGAAGAGAGAGGGAAGAAAAAATTGTGGAAGGATAGCCCAGCAGGCAGGGAAGAAAAAGAGAGAGGAGAGGGAGATAGGAAGAAGGTCTGACCAGCCAGCTGACCCCCAAGGTAGTGATACATATTAATAAATATGGATAAATTCATCATACATTTGTCAGTGCAAATGGAAAGTGATTCAGCAAAAGAACTGCCACCAAAGAAATTAAAACTGGTACTTTCTCCCTTTTTTATGGTTTGTAACATTTTATTAGATTATAGAATAAAATACAAAAATACAAAAGAATAGTAGGACACAGTGGGGAGGAAAAAGGGAAAGAAAAGTGAGGAGGAGAAGGGAAAAAGAAAAGTCATTTACTTCTGACTTCCTCTGTTGCAGAAGAATGAGGCATTAAGATCAAACCTCAACTTTTCACTTTTCCATAATAGTGTAAACTAGCCAGTTCTATAACAACAAATGAATCTAATTAGTAACCCCCCCAAAAAAAACATATTTTTTTTTCATCAAGTTTTTGACACTTTGCTGAGCACTGGTGATATTTGAATATTGTCATGTCCTAAAAGTGGTACAATCTGTGAAAAGGTTGAAAAGCCCTGGACTAACTTACAGGCTAGGTTCCAGAACTCTTGAATGTAGGTAGTAACAGATCATTTGCCCTGCCTTATAGTTTTGATTCTCGTCCTCGCTTTTTTATTGGTGAATGGTTTTTCAAGCATTTCCTCAGGGCTGCCATAAATCTATTGAAGTTGTGCACCTCTGCAGCATCATTGTCATGGAGGGCCACAATCCACTCTACTGCTTTACTCTGTAATGGCATGGTGACAATCCTCACTTTAGCTGCGTCAGCTGGCAGGTTGGCCCCATACACCTCCACGTAGGTCCACACCTGAGTTAGGAAGAATGCCAGCTGTTTTGGGTCATGTTAAATTTCACCTCCAAGGCTGATGACCTGTGTTCTCTTTTCTATGGGAGAGCAGCCTAAGCTGGTAGAGGCTGCACCACTGCAGCCACTCTTAGTTGCTGCAGTGGAGCTGGTGGTGTGGGGGCTGGAACTGCAGTTGCTGCGGTTGCTGCATTGGCTGGCTGGGTTCATGGTGGTGCTGGTCATTCTTGGGTTTCTCAGTCCTGTTGTCGGTCAAAAGCATTCCTCAGGCTTGCTAGGGAGAGGGGGGGAGAGAAAGAGAGAGAGAGGGGGGAGAGGGAGAGAGAGAGGAAAGATAGAGAGAGAGAGAAAGAGTGGGGGAAGAGGACTGGCAGACCAAGGGCAGAAAGAGAGAGAGGGAGGGAGGGAGGGAGGGAGGGACATCTATATGCAGTGTTATCTTCATTTTAGCAATCGAAAGGGTTTTGCGGCTCCCAGTGTTGTTTTCAGTGGGAAAAGGGTCCAAGTGGCTCTTTGAGTGTTTTGGGTTGCCTACCACTGGCTTAGACCAAAGATCTCCACTTTCCAAGCTTCAGATGGATCCCCATATATGAGGGTGATGTGTGGGAAGCTATCCAAGCAAGGGTAGACTTTTTATATCAACTATAGAGACCATTAGCACTCTGCTGATACTGCTGGAAGAATTTCTTCTTCCTTGTTCAGTCAAAACACCAAACACTCTCTTTCTTGGAAAAGAGCGTTTATATCACTGATTCCGAAGGAGGATCAAGATTTTACAGAGCCTAAGAATTATTGGCCAATATCATTATTAAATGTAGATTACAAGATTTTTACAAAAATTTTGGCAAATAGATTAATGCAGGTTATGAAGGATTTGATTCACAGTGATCAATCAGGATTCATAACAGGGCGATACATGAAATATAATGTTAGACAAATTATTAACTTAATTGAGTATTTGGATAAGAACAATCAGATTCCTGTGGCTTGATGTCAGAATCCAATTATACTTCATCTCCAATTATTAATTATAGAAAACCCCATTTCTGCCCTCTCTGGATTCTGCCATAAAGAAAGAGAGGAGGGTGAACAAAGGGGCTTTATGGCCCTCACTTCCTTTGGTACAACTTCAAAGGGTTTGAATGTGGTTAGCACCAAAAGGTCTTATCATAACAAAAGAGGGTATTTACCTTTCATGTAGTTTATCTGAAGTTTCCATCCAGACGGAAGAAAGGAAAAAAGGGGTGGGATTGTGATGCCTGAAACTGTCACTGGAAGAGGGGGGTGATTGGGTGGGACTACTGGGGAACCCCTTAAAACCTCGAATGGGAGAGCTTGAACCCCAAGTCCTGTCTAGCACGCCTGCAACCACTTTTTCTTAATAAAGGATTCCTGTTGGAAGAATTATTCCAAGAGTTCTGTCTTCTTAAGATGCAAAGTGGGGTGGGTCTTTACATTAGACAGGACTTGCAAAATTAATCCACCTGGAAGGGAGACCCTTGCCGGGGGATTTTGCAAAAAATTACCATGTCAGACAATGGAGCAAGAGAGGGGGAAAACTCCCTGGAAAGAGAGCCGCTGACCCATTTGGAACCTTGCCCGATGTTGGGATCCGAGAGGTCAGATTCCTCAGGAGAAGAAGTGGTGGAGACAAGGGACCACAAGCCTCGCTGGTCAATGGGCGTTGGAAAGAAAAGTGAGTGGAGAAAGGAATCAAGAAAGGTGACCCTGAGACGGGGGACCAAGCAACCAGAATGGAAGCAGGAGATGGAGAAATCCCTGCACGCAAGTGAAGAGGGAGAAAGTTGGGCACCGTACTCAGACTGGATCCTAGAGAAAGCTATTGACCTGATGAAGAGAACTCTCAGTTCCCTAGGAGAGGAGAATCCTGAGCCCTATGGCCGCCCCAGTTCCTGGAGCCGCAAAGGGAGAGACACCGAGGGGGACGTGGAACCTGCAACCCCGGGGACATCTGCTGATCCAGTAGTCCCCACCCCCTACCAGACCACAGATGGTAATCTGGACGGAAGACACTACCACCAACAACGGAGGTACCGATCCATTCCAAGACGTCCGCCATTGGAGGTGAAATTCAAAGGGGACCTAACACGCTTGGGGTTTTTCCTAACCCAAGTCCTCAGCTACATGGAGGAATACGGGCAGGACATTCCCAGCGACAAAGCCCACATCCGGATCGTGCAATCTGCCCTGGATGGACCGGCTGCAGATTGGGTGGTGAACTTGCATGACTCCAATGCCCCAGAACTCAGTAACTTCAACCGTTTCATGTCCTCTCTGAGAAGACGATTTGAAGACCCCCTGGCTGATCGCAAAGCCCGTGAAATGATAAAGACGATGAAGCAAGGCAAACGCCCGATGGCTGAATATACACAAGAATTCCGGGCCATTGCCAGCAAACTGAATTGGCCAGAAGACATCCTCCTTAGCCATTTCAAAGACGGACTAAATTATGATCTATATGATGCTTGCCTGCCCCGAGGGGACCCACACCAACTTGAGGAATGGTACATCTTGGCAGAGGAAGCAGAGATCGACATATTGAAGAGACACCGCCGAGGAAAACAATGGAGCCGCCCCCCGCCTGAGCTGACACACGAACCGGTGAAATCATCAGCTACAGCCAAGAAGCAAATGGGGTGTTTCAAGTGTGGAAGAGAAGGGCATCGAGCTGTAGAATGCCGCTCCAAAGCCCCCCAGCACAACCCAGACAGATCCCCAACCAACAAATCCGGAAAGTTTTCAGCTAAGCCAAAAGAAACTGCCATGAGAATGATGGAAATTGCGGAACCCCCCACTTCTACTCACCAAGGGGAAAAAACTCCAGCCTACACCACAGGGCCGGTGGATGCCTCAGATGACAGCTCAGAGGGTGAACCCCTGATAAGTGGACACATCACACCCATCCTCAAGACAGTGACTATATTAATCCCCCCCCATGCCTGAAGCTGTGAAGGTGAAAGCCTTAATAGACTCTGGCTGCACCCGCTGCCTCATTAGCCCAACATTAGTGGGTAATCTGGGCATCCCATCAAGGAGACTGGAACAACCAATCTCATTTGGCCAGTTAGATGGATCCATAGCAGGGGGGGTGCCAGCTACCCTAGCCACTCTACCAATACACCTCTCCCTGGGCAAACATGAAGAGGACATAACGTTTGTGGTGACCCCAGGCATGGAATGCCCAATGATTCTAGGGATGGAATGGTTGAAAAAATGGAACCCCTGGGTAAATTGGAGGACGACAGAAATCAAATTCCCGAAGGGGGACCCTATGGACTTAAAACCCCAAGGGAGGCCACCAGAATCAAGAATAGAAAAAGCATCCATAGGAGAGGAAAAAAGATTAACAGAAACACCAGAGGAATATAGAGACCTTGCTGACGTTTTCAGTGAGGAGAGGGCAAATGAGCTCCCCCCCACCGCCCCACAGACTGTACCATTGAATTCAAGCCTGGGGCAAAACTCCCAAAGCCCAGATTATACTCCATGAGCCCAAAGGAGAAGGAGGAAATGGAAAGATTTATTAAAAAAAACCTAGAGAGAGGTTTCATTGAGCCAGCCAAGCCTAAAGTGGCTGCCCCGGTCCTCTTTAGAGAGAAGAAGGACGGCTCTTTATGCTTATGCGTGGATTATAGGGCCCTGAATACAATCAGTGAAAGCAACCTATATCCTCTACCCCTCATGAAAGACATGCTGTCACACCTATCGAAAGGGAATTTTTTTTCTAAACTAGACCTAAGGGAAGCTTACTATCATGTGAGAATTAAGGAAGGGGACGAATGAAGGACTGCATTTAACTGCCCCATGGGGTGCTATCAATTCAAAGTCTTGCCATTTGGATTACAAGGGGGCCCTGCAGTCTTTATGCAATTAATCAATGACGTTCTAAGGGAGCACCTGTTTAAGGGGGTCCTGGTTTACTTGGACGACATTCTTATCTTCACCGAAACAAAAGAGGAACATGTCAACCTTGTCAGAGCGGTTTTAAAGAAGCTGCGAGCCGCCCACCTATATGCCAAACTCTCAAAATGCGAATTCCACCAGGAAAGGATAGACTACCTAGGTTATCGCATATCCCCCCAGGGCATTGAAATGGACCCAGAGAAGGTCAAAGCAGTATTAGATTGGGCACCACCCCACACAAGAAAGCAACTACAGAGTTTCCTGGGCTTTGCAAACTTTTACCACCAATTCATTCCCTCATTTGCCCAGATAGCCTTGCCACTCACTAACTTACTAAAAACGAAGGGAGCATCCTCAGTAAAACCTAGCCAGCCGCTAACATGGACAATGGAGTGCCAAGCAGCATTTGAGAGACTAAAGAGACTTTTTTCTGCCGAACCAGTACTAAGGCACCCAGACATGGACAAGCCCTTCGTAATACAGGCAGATGCAAGTGATGTGGCAGTGGGGGCTGTTCTATTACAAGAAAACATGATGGGTATTGCAACCCTGTGCATATACATCCAAGAAACTCACGGAAACAGAACAGCACTGGCCCGTATGGGAGAAGGAGGCTTATGGGATACGTTGGGCATTACTCACGTGGCAACAGTTCCTGGAAGGCAACAAAATCCCCTTCCAGGTGTGGACTGATCACAAAAATTTGGAAGCCCTGAAAATGTCCAGGAAACTCAATCCCAAACAAGCCCGCTGGTCCCAGCATTTTCACCAGTTCCAATTTAAGCTCAAACATTTACCAGGGAGAAAGAACTTCCTGGCAGATGCATGCCTCAATATAACAGCGCATGAACCACAGACTCTAAACCAATAATGGCAGAGTCACAACTGGCAGCACCAGTAACCACAAGAACCCAAGCTAAATTAAAACCACAACTGGACAGCCAAACTGGAATTGAATTCAGAAAAAGTTTGGAAACAGATGAATGGTTCCAGAAAAACAAAAATGTGTGCACAATGAGAGACGGGTTGCCTTGGGTAGGGGAAAAGTTATATATACCAACAACTCAAAGAGTCACTTTCATGCAGCTTTGCCATGACACAAAATCAGCAGGGCATTTTGGATTTGTAAAAACTTTACATTTAATTAAACGGCAATTTTGGTGGCCATCCATGAAAAAGGACATTGAAAGTTATATAGCCAGTTGTCCAAAATGTGCCACGGCAAAGAGGTTGCAAGGGAAATTGCCAGGACTATTGCAAACAGTGGCAAGTCCCTCAGCCCCCTGGAGAGAAATAGCCATGGATTTTATAGTGGAATTGCCAGAAAGCAATGGGAATACTGTGGTCTGGACGGTCACGGACTTGTTTTCCAAACAGGTGCACTTTATCCCTTGCCAAAAGATTCCCACTGCAAAAGCCTTAGCAAAACTTTTCATCCAACACATTTACAGATTGCATGGGGCACCCCAACGCATCATCTCTGACAGGGGGGTGCAATTTACGTCTGCATTTTGGAAGGAATTTTTGTCCCTCTTAGGAACCACTCAGGGACTGACATCTAGCCACCACCCACAAGAAAATGGGGGGGCTGAAAAAATGAACTCCGTACTTAAGCAATATTTAAGATGTTTTCTTAGTTTCCAGCAGACCGAGTGGTCTTGCAGAAGTTGCCTACAATAATGCAGTCCACTCCAGCACAGGTTACACTCCTTTTCAAATAGCCACCGGTCAAAGTTTCAACCCCATGCCAGAGTTAACCCCAAATGAACCAACGATCCCTTCACTGAAAGAATGGATGGAAAAACTACAAAACACCTGGCCAATAGTTAGAAAAGCACTAGATGAAGCTAGGCAGGCATACAAAGCACAAGCCGATAAAAAAAGGGTTGAGCCTACACCATTCATTATAGGAGAAATGGTGTACTTATCTACAAAATACCTAAAGTCCCTACAGCCCTGTAAAAAACTTGGACCAAAATATATAGGACCTTTTCCAATTAAAAGAATCATAAATCCAGTAACAGTAGAATTAGAATTACCCAAAAATCTCAGGCAAATACACCCAATTTTTCATTGCAGCTTGCTGAAAAGAGAGCATCAGTCACCTCTACGGCCAAAAATCCCCCCCCACCTCCAATCATGGTGGAGGGCGAACAACACTTCGAAATAAAGGAAATCCTTGACTCTAGGAGATATCATGGAGCAACTCAGTACCTAGTTGCATGGAAACACCTCCCTCCCTCACAAAACTAGTGGGTCCATGAACGTCATGTCAGAGCCCCGAAGCTATTGAAGAAGTTTCACACAGAGTATCCTAACAAGCCTGACTAATTTTTATACCTGTTTTGTTTTCTTTCAGGTGAATCTCTCTTATTTTTAAGGGGGGCCGGATGTCAGAATCCAATTATACTTCATCTCCAATTATTAATTAGAGAAAACCCCATTTCTGCCCTTTCTGGATTCTGCCATAAAGAAAAAGAGGGGGGTGAACAAAGGGGCTTTATGGCCCTCACTTCCTTTGGTACAACTTCAAAGGGTTTGAATGTGGTTAGCACCAAAAGGTCTTATCATAACAAAGGAGGGTATTTACCTTTCATGTAGTTTATCTGAAGTCTCCATCCAGACGGAAGAAAGGAAAAAAGGGGTGGGATTGTGATGCCTGAAACTGTCACTGGAAGAGGGGGGTGATTGGGTGGGACTACTGGGGAACCCCTTAAAACCTCGAATGGGAGAGCTTGAACCCCAAGTCCTGTCTAGCACGCCTGCAACCACTTTTTCTTAATAAAGGATTCCTGTTGGAAGAATTATTCCAAGAGTTCTGTCTTCTTAAGATGCAAAGTGGGGTGGGTCCTTACACTTTTATACTTTTGGATGCTGAAAAAGCCTTTGATCAATTAGATTGGCAATTCTTATTCTCACTGGTAGAGAAAATGAATTTTTGGGATAATTTTTTACATGCACTTAAAGCTATATATCAGCAACAATCTGCTCAAATTGTTGTTAATGGGGGATTGACTGAGATTTTTAGTATTGAAAAAGGGACAAGACAAGGATGCCCATTATCTCCATTGTTATTTGTTTTGACATTGGAGATTTTGTTGATCCAGATTCAAGAATCAACAGTAATCAAGGGCATAAAGATAGGAAAAAATGAGTATAAATTATGGGCTTTTGCGGATGATTTGATTTTGATTTTGGAACAACCGATTAGAGCGGTTGATTATCTATTAGAACTTATAATACAGTATGGAAAAGTTTCTGGCTTTAAAGTCAATAACCATAAGACTAAGATATTATCTAAGAATATGTTAGCCAATGACAAGGAAAGTTTGGTTAAAGCCACAGGTTTTCAGATGGTGAAAAAGGTTAAATATCTGGGAGTATATTTAACTACCTCAAATGGAAAATTGTATAAAAATAATTATGAATTATTATGGGCAAAAATGCAAAAGAATTTAAATGACTGGAAAAAACTGCAATTGTCATTGTTGGGGAGAATTTCAGCTGTAAAATTGAATGTTCTACAAAAGTTTCTTTTCTTGTTTCAGATGATACCTATTTTAAAAAAAGATGTAAATTTAGAGGAATGGCAGAAGGGTATCAATAAATTCATTTGGGCTGGGAAAAAACCAAGGGTTAAGTTTAAGATTTTGCAAGATGCCCGAGAAAGAGGAGGACTTAAAGCATCTAACTTGAAATTATATTATGATGAAGCAGCCTTAACTTGGATAAGTGATTGGCTTAATTTAACAAATAAGGATATTCTTGTTCTTGAAGGGTGGGATTTAATGTATGGTTGGCATGCATATTTAATTTTTAATAAGAAAGTGGACGGGCTTTCAAATCACATATTTTGAGGAGTGCCTTACTTCGAGTTTGGAAAAAGTATTATTATAGGTTAAACTATAAAATACCTATCTGGGGGATTCCTAGACATGCAATTGAGGGGATTTCTAAGGGGATGAATTTTGATAAAATTTCGTATAAAGAATTATTAACTTGGTCAGGTTCAGATTGGCATTTAAAATCTCTAGATGTATTAAGGCAAGAAAATATTCTACAGTCATGGTTTCAATATTTACAAATAGTGGACAGGTGGACTGTAGATAAAAAAGAAGGAATAACACTAGAAGATGGAAATCTGGTTATTCAGATTAAAGACCAGAGTCAGGCCCATATAAAAAGAATTTACAATGCTTTAATAGAATTAGACTCTGAAACAGAATTGGTTAAAGACTGTATGATTAAATGGGCTCAGAATATCCAGGATCCGATCCCATTGGACTTATGGGAGACAATTTGGATTAGAAATGTTAGATTTACACAAGCTCAAAATTTGAGGGAAAATTTTTATAAAATGTTTTACAGATGGCATTTAGATCCTAAAAAATTACCTTGTATGTATCCAAATTTACAACCCAAATGTTGGAAATGTGGTAATACGGATGCGACATATTTTCATGTTTGGTGGAATTGTAAAAAGGTAAAGGCTTTTTGGATTATGATTTGGTGGAATATTCAAAAGATTTTTAAAAGGGAGATAAAGTTCACCCCTCAATTATTCTTATTGGGTATCTTTGTGGATTTAAATGACAAAGAAACTACTTTAATGTTGAATTTGTTAACTGCAGCAAGGTTATTAGTAGGCTCGTATTGGAAGAAGGACTCGTTGCCTACTTTAGAAGAATGGATATTTAAAGTTTCTAACTTTGCAGAAATGGCAAAAATTTCTGCTTATTTGAAGGATCATACACAAGAAAGATACATTATTGTATGGAGAAGATGGATAGATTATATTCAGAAAAAATATGGGATTATAAAGTTTCATTTATTTTATGAGTAAATTTTATAGCAACTGTTGTTGAGATTTGTTTATATGACTTAATTTAAGGGGAGTTAAAGGTTAAGTATGATGGTTTTTTTCTCTTTTATTTTCTTTTTTCTTTTTTTTCTTTTTTCTTTTTCATTATTGTTAACTTTCTTTTTTTTATTGAAAATTTTTAAGTTTTACAAAACAATTCCCTTCCCCAAACCCTCCCAACCCTCCCCTACCCTCCCCCAGCCTTCCCAGAGCTGAATACAGGCTTAATTAAAAATTTTTTAAAAGATCTTAAGACACATATAAACCATAAGCAAATCTAAATACATTAATTAAACAAATTATAAAATAGTTAACAACAACAATATATATATATATATATATATATATATATATATATATATATATATATATATATATATATATATATAAAAATACAAGAAGGAAGGAAAAAAGAAACAGAAAAAGAAGAAATCAAATAAAAATAAAAAAAGAAAAAAAGAAAAAGAAAATTAAAAAAGGTCTATAAAATATCTTAAATTTTAAATATAAATTATTCAAAAACTAAGTAATATTTTTTTATATCCAACTTATATTGTATGAAATCTATCCATTTTTTCCATACCAAAAAATACTTCTCTTGCGATTGATCTTTCAAGAAAGCCGAAATCTTTGCCATTTCCGCCAAATAAGAAACTTTAAGAAACCACTCTTGCAAAGTAGGCAAAGATTCCTTCTTCCAACATTGCCCTACTAACAACCTGGCCGCTGTAATTAAATTTAACATCAATATAGTCTCTTTACTATCACAATCAGAAACAATACCTAACAAAAACAATTGTGGGGTAAATTTTACCCTTCTTCTAAAAATTCTTTGGATATTCCACCATATCTTAATCCAAAAAGCTTTCATATTTTTACATGACCACCAGATATGATAATAAGTAGCATCCAAACATCCACATCTCCAACATTTAGGCTGCAAATCAGGATACATACGAGACTTTTTTGTGGATCAAGGTGCCATCTATAAAACATTTTGTAAAAATTTTCCCTTAAATTTTGGGCTTGTGTAAATTTAACATTCCTCACCCAAATAATTTCCCAGGTATCTAATAGAACCGGTTCATCAAAATTTTGTGCCCATTTAACCATACATTCTTTCACTAATTCTGCTTCTGAATCCAGTTCTACTAACACCCCATAAATTCTCTTAATATGAGTTCGTCTTTGATCTTTTATTTGTTTTAACAAATTCTCATCTTCTCTAAGCAAACCCACATTACGGTCTATCTTCCACCTCTCCACTATTTGTCTATAATGAAACCATGAGTAAATAATATTTTCTTGTGTTAAAT
Source organism: Crotalus tigris (assembly GCF_016545835.1). Taxonomy (NCBI): domain Eukaryota; kingdom Metazoa; phylum Chordata; class Lepidosauria; order Squamata; family Viperidae; genus Crotalus; species Crotalus tigris. The sequence goes on from NW_024096907.1 coordinate 213,516, forward strand.
CTTCCAAAGATTTTAACTGCCAGTTTTTACCATCCCATCTAAGTAATTGTGCATAAGAAACGCTATCCATCTTGACTCCTCTCCTTATCCCTTCTATCGCATGCCACGGTAAGGCCCATAGTGGAATTTTAAAATCACTTCTATAATATTTCTTCCAAACCCGAAGTAAAGAAATCCTTATAATATGACATTTAAAAACCCTATCAACCTTTTTATTAAAAATTAAATAGGCATGCCATCCAAAAAGTAAATCCCAGCCCTCCAAGAGGAGTATTTCTACATTTGTTAAATTAACCCAATCACTAATTAATGTTAAAACCACAGCATCATAATACAATTTCAAATTTGGTACCTTGAGTCCACCTCTCTCTCGTATATCTTGTATAATTTTAAGTTTTACTCTTGGTTCTTTCCCTGCCCAGATAAATTTATTGATACCTTTCTGCCATTCATTTAAATTAACCTCATTCTTTAAAATGGGTATCATTTGAAATAAAAAAAGAAACTTTGGCAGAACATTCATTTTAATCGCCGCAATTCTTCCCAAAAGAGATAATTACAGCTTCTCCCAATTTTCCAAATCTCTTTGTATTTTGACCCGCAGCCTTTCATAATTATTTTTATACAATTTTGCATTAGAAACAGATAAAATAACCCCAAAATATTTTACCTTATTGACAACCTCAAAATCTGTCAACTTAACCAAGGTCTCCTTATCCAAGTTAGTCATGTTTTTAGGCAATATTTTAGTCTTATTGTTATTAATTTTAAAACCCGAAACCTGTCCATACTGATATATCAATTGTAATAACTCTACTACAGAATAAGTAGGTTGAGATAAAGTAACAACTAAGTCATCTGCAAAAGCCTTTAATTTATATTCTCTTTTATTAACTTCTATTCCTTTTATTTGCTGTGATTCTCGAATTTTAATCAACAAAATTTCCAAAGTTAAAACAAACAGCAATGGTGACAATGGACAACCCCGTCTAGTCCCCTTCTCTATTAAAAACACCTCTGACAAACCCCCATTAACTATGAGTTGTGCCGTTTGCTTTTGATAAATAACACAAAGAGCTTGTAAAATTTTTTCTCCAAAATTCATTCTCTCAATTAATCTTAACATAAATTGCCAGTTCAGCTGGTCAAAAGCTTTTTCAGCATCTAAGAATATCAATCCTGCGGAAACCTGATTATTTTTATCTAAATATTCTAATAAGTTAATAATTTGTCTAACATTATTCTTCATATACCTTCCAGTTATAAAACCCATTTGATCCATATGTATTACATGATGCAAAACCCTCATATGTCTATTAGCTAAAATTTTCGAAAAAATCTTATAATCTACATTTAAAAGAGATATAGGTCTATAATTCTTTGGTAAAGTAAGATCTTGATCTTCTTTTGGAATCAAGGATATAAAAGCTCTACCCCATGATGGGGGAATCTCTGAACCCTGTAATATATTATTAAAAAGCTCCCTTAAATGTTGAATCATCTCTTGTACCAAAGTTTTATAATAGATGTCAATCCATCCGTACCCGGTGCTTTACCTAATTTTAATTCTTTAATTACTGTCTCAATTTCCTCACTAGTAATCAGACCATTAATTTCTTGTTTCTGATCTTCTGTTAGTTTAGGAAAATTAGCTTCTTTTAAATAATTATCTATATCTGAAACCTGTACTTTAGTACTCATGTATAATTTTTGATAATAATCTAAGAAAGATTTCTTAATCAACTCCTTCTGATATACCAATTTACCATTATAGTTTATTTTATCTATAGTTCTCTGTCTCTGCTTCTTTCAATTGACAAGCCAACCATCTCCCTGGTTTATTGGCATTACAAAATGTATTTTGTTTCATATACAATAAATTAGTTGCAGTTTGATCAGCCATCAACATATTAAATTGTGATTTAAGCAATTTTATAGATTCCTTAATCTTCTCATCTGTGGAGTTTAAAATCAGAGCTTTTTCTTTTAGTTTAATCTCATCTTCCAACTCCTTACGTTTCTGCACCTGCTTCTGTCCATGAACCTTATTCATTTGTATCAAAATCCCCCGCATATAAGCTTTACCTGCATCCCAGACCATTGACATTGAAGTTCCCTTATACATATTTAAGGCAAAATAATCCTTTAATTGCTCCTTTAATTTTTGAACATACTTTTCTTGTCTAAATAAATTTTCATTCATCCTCCAAGATCTCCTCTCCTCTTTTTCATTAACCAAACTGGACTATGATCCGTCAATGTCCTAGGAAAGATCTTAACATTCTTTACCCTAAAATATAAATCCGTTGTAATCAAGAAAAAGTCAATTCTTGAGAAAGATTGATGTCTATCCGAAAAGAAGGTAAAGTCTCTCTCCTCCAAGTTATGTTCACGCTAATAATCTCGCAGCTCCCAGTCCTCTTTCAAATCAAAAAAGGCTTTAGGTAATTTAGCCTGTTTAAAAGAAATGGAGGATCCTTTTTTATCTCTTTGTGTATCTAAAATACCATTCCAGTCTCCCATTAATATAACAGATCTATAATCCAACAAAATTAGTTTTTGATGTAACAATCTATAAAATTGCTCCTGTTGTTGATTTGGTGCATACAGTCCCACTATGAGTATTTTCTTACCATACAAACCCACTTCAATCATAACATATCTCCCTTGAGAATCGGATTCTATTAAACAGGCTGATAAATTTTGCTTGACATAAATAACTACTGCCCCTTTTTTCCCGGGAGCAAAAGATACAAAATGAGATCCCAAACGAGCATTAACTAAATATTTTTGATCTTTAGATATAATGTGTGTTTCCTGCAGGCAAATAATATCATTGTTATGTTGCTTTAAATAATGAAAAATTTTCTTTCTCTTTTGGGGGGAATTAAGACCATTAGCATTCCATGTCAGGAGCTTTACCATCTCCCTTGACCAAAAGCCTGGAGAAGACTGCTTGAAGATCTGCCATTGAAGAATGTGCTGCAGAGCTCTGGGGTCTTGCTCCTCCCACCAGCAGCGAAACAAATTCTTGTAGAACTTCTTTAACTTCTTTCTTTTGTTGTTCCTTTTCCTTACATCTATGGGCTGCCCGAGTCATTCTTTGCTCTTTGATCTCTGCTTGTTGCAACCACTCAACCTGTGATTTTCCAACATCCATCAATACTACTTCTTCTGACTGCTGTTCCACCTCCTTGCCATCCAAGACTTTCTGCATCATAGGTGGTGATGAGCCTGCTCCCAGGACCGACTTATAAAACTCCTTTGCTTTAGAAACAGTGTTAAGTCTATAACGCGTCCCCGCATGACTCACTACAATACCCATCGGAATCTCCCATCTGAATGGCATCAATCTTTTTTTAAGTTCATTGGCTAAGAAAGCAAACTCTTTTCTCTTTCTTAAAATTTTGGATGGAATCTCCTTTAAAATAATGACATCTTGAGCAGCAATCTGAAACCTCTTATTATAAAAAGCTTGTATAATTTCATTACGCAGAGATCTCTTCCCAAAATAAATTACCACATCTCTTGGCAGGTTTCTTTGCTTTGCAACCCAAGAGTTAACTCTAAATATTTTTTCAATTTCTCTGAATATTTCCTCCTTCTCTCTATCCAGAATAGCAGCAAAGTCATTTACTACAATCTCTCTCAAGTCTTGTTGCATGTCTTCTTTCAGGCCTCTGATTCTTAAAGCATATTCCATTTCTCTATACTGAGACATAACAATATCATCTTGTGAAATTTCCATCTTTTTTTCCATGCCTTCAAATTTATCTTCCAAAATCTCCACCTTGTCTGCTACTTCTTCCACTCTAGAGTCCAACTTCTCAACCACAGAAGCAAGTCCCGTTAAAGCCATAACTATATCTTGCCTCAAAATAATATTATTCTCCACTAAAAGCTCTTTCACTTCCCCTCTGATTTGAGATACAGCATTTCCCATTATGTCTTGCATATATTTTACCGTTACTGCTGGCAAAGGGGGAGAGGGTGGTGGTGTAGCTTTAGGTTGTTGTGCTGGTAAAATTGCAGGAGAAGAAGCCACCTTAGGTACTGTAGATGTTGCTTGCCGCTTTGAAGCCATTTTTAAAAAGAAAAAGTTTTGTTTCTTCTTTCTTCCTTCTTTGAAAAAAAAAATACAAAATACAAAAAAAAATCCCTTAAAAAAATAGCAAAGGAGAGTTTAACAAAAAAAAAAATCTTCCCAAAACACAAATCCACCTTGAGAAAAAGTTTAAAAAAAGGAACAATCTAGTCCATTGCATTCCGTTTCACTCACTTTCCGATCGCCATTTTACTTTCACTCTCACAAAAAAAAGAGAAAAAAGAAGGGAAATAAAAATCAACCTTTCAAATTAAAGTCCAAGTAAAATCCAATAAAAAAATCCTTTATCCAGCTCTGTCCGCTTTTAAAAGTAACTCACCCGGTCTCTTTAAGCGAGGAGGTGGGAGCGGTGTCTTACTTTGTTCCCGAGGGACAAAGATAGCTGGGAGGCAGAGGCAACCTGAACTCTGAGGGAGCTCTCTTTTCACCCCCCAAAGAAAACTTCCTGGGGGGTCCAAGAGGTTCTACCTCTATTCAGGTGATATCCCCCTCCCCCCCTTTGCCCGGGAGGGAGGTTTTGAGCCGCGGAACAGCTGGTGCCTGCTGTTCTCTGCGGTTCTCATGCTTTCCCAGGAGGATGGCTACAAAGTAGCCGCCATCATCGACGCTAAACCACCGGCGGTTGTTAACTTTCTTAATAATAACCCTGTATTCTGCTCTGGGAAGCGAGGGTGGGTGGGTGGGTGAGTGGGTGGGTAATGATAATATAGACATGGTAAACGCTTGGGCATTTCCCCTATGCTGCGTTCATGTGTGTGAGAGGGATGAGAGAGGAGGCAGGAGTAGGGAGGAAGTAGGATGGTTAGAGCAGAATTGGAGGGGAAGAGAGTAGGAGGGGAGGAGAGAAAGAGGAGGGAAGTGGGGAAGGATTAGAGAGGGTGGACGCAGCCTGGGGGGAATGGGCAGGCGGTACCAATGGTTAGGAATTTAATTGTATTTTGTATGAATAAATGGAAAATAAAAACTTTTTAATAATAAAAAAAACCACCAAACATTATAAATCGAGTTTAAGTGCTTTTAACACATAAGACAAAAGCGCTGCTAACTGCAAGGAGTGGAAAGCCATTTTATAGTCAGGTGTAAACAACTGGTCTATACATGCCTAGCTCTAGAATCATTTTTTTTTTTAATTAAAAGTTTTATAAATTTTACAAAAAAGAAAAAAGAATACAAAACAAGAGACAACATATACAAAAAAATAAAACTAAACAATACATATATATAAAAAAAAAACCCCCCACCCCTCCCAAAACCCCCCCCTCCCTTCCCCCCCCCCTGAGCTTCCCAGAGCAGAATATAGGCTTAAGAAGTAAAAATAAAAATTAAATTAAGAACTTTATATTTATATATATAAAAAGATTATCTATAATATATATAAAAATAAAACTTATGAAAAAACTATATAATATTTTTGTATACCCAATCTAAATTGTATAAATTTTATCCATTTATCCCAAACAGCAAGAAACTTCTCTTGCGTTTGTTGCTTTAAGAAAGCCGAAATCTTTGCCATTTCCGCCAGATAAGCTACTTTAAGAAACCATTCCTGCAATGTAGGCAAAGATTCCTTCTTCCAATATTGTCCTACTAACAGCCTAGCGGCTGTAATCAAATTTAACATCAAAACAACCTCCTTTGTATCACAATCTGTAACAATACCTAACAAAAATAATTGCGGAGTAAATTTTACCCTCCTTCTAAAAATTCTCTGGATATTCCACCATATTTTGATCCAAAATGCTTTTATCTCTCTGCATGACCACCAAATATGATAATAGGAAGCCTCCTTATAACCACATCTCCAACATTTGGGTTGCACGTCAGGGTACATATAAGACATTTTTTGTGGATCAAGGTGCCATCTATAAAACATTTTATAAAAATTCTCCCTTAAGTTCTGTGCTTGTGTAAATTTGACATTTCTCACCCAAATATTTTCCCAGGTGTCCAATGAGACTGGCTCACCAAAATTCTGCGCCCATCTTATCATACAATCTTTAATTAGTTCCGTTTCTGAATCCAATTCAACTAAAACCGCATAAATTCTCTTAATGTGGGTTTGTCTTGAATCCTTCACTTGCTTGATAAGATTTTCATCTTCTCTAAGAAAACCCACCTTACAATCCATCTTCCATCTGTCTAATAATTGCCTATATTGGAACCAAGAATAAATAAAGTTTTCTTGCGCTAACTCTTCCCGTGATTTTAATTGCCAGTTTTGTCCATCCCATTTAAGTAACTGTCTGTAAGACACCATATCCATTTTAACCCCTCTTTTTATTGCTTCTATCGCATGCCAAGGTATAGCCCATAATGGTACTTTGAAATCACTTTTATAATATTTTCTCCAAATCCTAAGTAAAGAAATTCTTAAGATATGAGATTTAAAAGCCCAATCCATTTTTTTATTGAATATTAAATAGGCATGCCACCCATAAAGTAAATCCCATCCCTCTAGATAAAGTATCTCAGAATTTGTCAAATTTACCCAATCACTGATTAGTGTTAAAACCACCGCATCATAATATAATTTCAAATTTGGTACCTTAAGTCCACCCCTCTCACGGAAGTCTTGCATAATTTTAAACTTAACCCTTGGCTTTTTCCCTGCCCAGATAAATTTATTAAGACCCTTCTGCCACTCATTTAAATTAATCTCATTTTTCAAAATTGGTAACATTTGAAACAGAAAAAGAAACTTGGGTAAAATATTCATTTTTATCACTGCAATTCTTCCCATGAGGGATAATTGCAACTTTTCCCAGTTCTTCAAGTCCTTCTGTACCCTGACCCACAACCTTTCATAATTATTTTTAAATAATTTTACATTAGAAACAGACAACATCACCCCCAAATATTTTACCTTATTAACAATCTCAAAACCCGTCAGGTTAGTCAAAATCTGCTTCTCCTGACTAGACATATTTTTAGGTAAAATTTTGGTCTTATTTACATTAATCTTAAAACCCGAGACCAAGCCATAATGATGAATCAACTGTAATAAGTTTACTACAGAATAATCAGGTTGCGACAAAGTAACAACCAAGTCATCCGCAAAAGCTCTTAACTTATATTCTTTTTTATTAACATATATTCCTTTAATTTCCTGAGACTCTCGAATTTTGATCAATAATATTTCCAATGTTAAAACAAACAACAATGGCGATAAAGGACACCCCTGTCTAGTACCTTTCTCTATTGTGAAAACCTCCGAAAGACCTCCATTAACAATAAGTTGTGCTGTTTGTTTTTGATATATTACCTTAAGGGCTTGTAATATATTTTCACCAAAATTCATTTCTTCCATTACTCTTAGCATAAAATGCCAATTCAATTGGTCAAATGCTTTTTCAGCATCTAAAAATATGAGCCCTGCAGGAACTTGGTTGTTCTTATCTAAGTATTCTAATAGATTAATAATTTGTCTAACATTGTTTTTCATATACCTTCCTGTTATAAACCCTGATTGATCTTTATGCACAAGATGATGCACCACCCTCATAAGCCTATTTACCAAAATTTTTACAAATATCTTATAATCCACGTTTAAAAGAGATATAGGCCTATAATTTTTTGGTAAAGTAAGATCTTGATCCTCCTTTGGAATCAATGATATAAAGGCACTACGCCATGAAGGAGGAATCTCTAAACCCTGTAAGATACCATTAAAAAGATCATTTAATGGTTGTATCATCTCCTCCATTAAAGCTTTATAATAAACAGCTGTTAACCCATCCGTACCCGGTGCTTTCCCTAATTTCAATTGTTGAATTGCTGAGGCAATTTCCTCCTTAGTAATTAAGCCATTAATTTCATATTTCTGATCCTCAGTCAGTTTAGGAAAACTTGCCTCAGCTAAATATTTATTTATATCTAACAATTGTACATTAGTAGATTTATATAAGTTTTGATAATAATCCAAAAAAGATTTTTTAATTAATTCCTTCTGAGAAACTAGTTTACCCTTGTAATTTATTTTCTCTATTATTCTCTGTCTCTGTTTCTTTCTTAATTGATAAGCCAACCATCTCCCCGGCTTATTAGCATTACAAAATGTATTTTGTTTCATAAATAATAAGTTGGTTGCAGCTTGATCTGCTATCAACATATTAAATTGTGACCTTAATAACTTTACAGATTCTTTAGTACTTTCATCAGAAGGATTTAGAATCAAAGCCCTTTCTTTTAATTTAATTTCATCTTCAAGTTCTCTACGTTTCTGAATCTGATTTCGCTTATAAAAATTATTCATTTTTATCAAAACACCGCGCATAAATGCTTTACCTGCATCCCATACCATTGACATTGAAGTCCCCTTGTACATATTCAAAGCAAAATAGTCCTTTAAACACTCCTTTAATTTTTGAACATTCTTCTCTTGTCTAAACAAATTTTCATTAACTCTCCAGGATCTTCTTTCCTCTTTCTCTTGAATCAGCTCCATCCAGACTGGACTATGATCCGTCAGTGATCTAGGAAAAATCTTAACATTCTTTACTTTATTATACAAGTCCGTGGTAATCAAGAAAAAGTCAATTCTTGAAAAAGATTGGTGTCTATCAGAAAAAAAAGTAAAGTCTCTCTCCTCTTGGTTACGTTCCCGCCAATAATCCCTTAATTCCCAGTCTTCTTTCATATCAAAAAAGGCTTTAGGTAGCCTTGCTTGTTTAAGAAAAGGAGAGGAACCTTTCTTGTCCTTTTGTATATCTAAGACACCATTCCAATCATCCATTAATACCACTGATCTATAATCAAGCAATGTTATTTTTTGATGTAACTGCTTATAAAATTGTTCCTGTTGTTGATTTGGAGCGTAAAGTCCAACTATAAGTATTTTCTTACCATAAATACCAAGTTCAATCATCACATATCTCCCCTGGGGATCTGATTCTACCAGACAAGCTGGTAGGTTTTGTTTAACATATATAACAACTCCCCCTTTCTTCCCAGGAGCAGAAGATATAAAATGAGATCCCAAACGAGCATTAACTAAATATTTCTGATCTTTAAGTAAAATATGAGTTTCCTGTAAGCAAATAACATCATTAGTATGTTGCTTCAAATAATAAAAGATTTTTTTGCGTTTCTGAGGAGAATTCAATCCATTAACATTCCAGGTCAAAAACTTTGCCATCTCCCTTGGCACGCAGCCTGGAGAAGACACCATCAAACTCTGAAAGAGCTGCGTGTGTTGCATAACTCTTGGGTCTTGCTCCTCCCACCGGCGGTGATGCACTTCCAGGAGAACTCTCTTTAGGCTCTTTTTTACGTTGCTCCTTCTCTTTACGCTTATAGGCTGCACGGGTCATCCTCTGCTCTTTAACCTCCGTCTGGCGTTGCTTTACAGCTTCTATCATCCCAGCGGAAACCAAATCTAATGCCTCAGATTGCTGCTCAACTTCCTTGCCACTCAGAGATTTCCGACCAGATGAGGTTGAGCCTGCACCCAGGACCGAAGTATAAAAATCTCTAGCTTTGTCAACTGTGTTCAATCTGTAGCGTGTCCCAGCATGGCTCAAAACAATACCCATCGGAATTTCCCATCTAAATGGCATCGATCTAGCTTTAAGCTCATTGGTTAAAAAAGCAAAGTCTTTCCTGCTTCTTAAAATTTTGGATGGGATTTCCTTTAGAATGATGACATCTTGGGCAGCAATCTGAAATCTTTTATTGTAAAAAGCTTGTATAATCTCATTCCGCAGGGACTTCTTTGTAAAATAAATCACCACATCTCTAGGCAAGTTCTTCTGCTTAGCAATCCAGGAGTTGAGCCTATAAATTTTTTCCACTTCTCTCTGTAATTCTCCTTTATCCATATCCAAGGCCAGCGCCAGATCAGTAAGAACCACCTCCACGAGATCTTGATTCACATCTTCCTTGAGGCCTCTGATCCTCAGGGCATACTCCATTTGTCTGTACTGAAACATCAAAATATCTTCTTGTGAGGAGTCCACCTTCCTTTCCACATCTTGAATTTTGTCATCCAAAGAGTCAACTTTGTCTTCCACTTCCTCAAGCCTTGCATCGAGCTTAACCACCACAGTAGCCAAACCTGAAACAGCTGCCAGTATATCTTGTCGTAATTCATTATTGTTTTCTTGCAATTTAGTCTTTATCCCCGTTATCTCTTCTTTGAGATCAGATTTAATTTCTGATTTAATCTGTGAGACAAATTGATTCATTTCCTCTCTCATTTGAACTACAATCTCTCCCATTATGCCTCTAACCTCTTGTGCTGAAAGTCCAGATAGAGGAGGGGAGGGTGGTGGCTGAGCCGGTGGTACATGTTTAGATTGTTGTTGTAGCTGTGCAGTGGAAGTTATAGGAGAAGAAATAACCTTGGGTATTGAGGAAGGCTGCTGCCTCTTTGAAGCCATTTTAAAAAGCACAATTGTCACTTCCCTTTCCCCTCCAGCCAGAAAGGGAGGAGGGAAAAAAAAGAAAAAAATTTTTAAAAAGAGAGAAACTATAGTCCTTGAAAGTCCAGAGTAAATCCAAAGAATAAAAAATAAAAGAGCAAACAATTCAAAAGAAAAAATTCTAAGCCAAAAGCAAAAGTAAAAGCAAAAACCAGTCCTTAAAAAGGGAAAGTAAAACAAAAGAGAAAGGAAAAAAAAACTCCGACACTTTCAAAGCGCCATCTTAAATCCTTTCACTAATATAACAAAAAAAGGAGGAATAATAGTAGAAATCAAAAAATAAAAAAAATAAACACCTAAATTATAACAAAAAATCCTTTAAACTGCTCCGTCCGTTTAAAAATTACTCACCAGCTCTAGAATCATTAAGTTTTATGTATTATTATTCATATTAAGGAATAGCCTAATTTCTCACATTCTAATTGGCATATGTTGGCATATTATCTCTGTTGCTAAGATCATAACATTTGTCCTTATATTCTTTTCTGATACATGAACTATTCTCATGTGTAATAGCAGAATAGCACTAATTTCTCTTCTAAATGACATTAATTAGTTTTTTAATTACTAATTTTTAACAATATTCAGATATACATTTCCATCCCTAGCCACTCAGTGATGTAATTGAAATACTGACCAAGTACCTGGCAGCTAGAGAATTGGGTCTGGTGGGAAAATATTGGTTCAGAGTCAATCCTAACAAGACCAAGTACCTTTGGGTTTTCAGCGCCCCCCCCCCCAAAGTCTCATGATCTTTGTAGAATCTTTGATTCTCAAAAAGGTTGCTTTTCTCTTAACAGGGTTTGTATGCAGTTTGGGTGTTCTGCTGGACTTGTAGTTTCCATTCAAGAAGCTAAGAAAAAGAAGGGGTTGTAATAGAAATAATTGACAAAATTAGGAGAAGGGCACAAAAAGGAAACAATATATAGAAAAATGCATTGGTATTTAAGTACATTGCCATTCTTGAAGTAAATATAAAAATTCATGAATATAAACAAAAAAACTTATATCCATATTTATTAATACAGTGTTCTTGCTAAGTAAGGTTTGATTGTTTATGGACAACTGATCTTCTGACTGAATACCCCCTGATCTCCATATCTAAGATACAATATTTCAAAGAAAAATACTTTTGGAAAAAGATAAATAAAACTGACCTGTTGGATTGTGGCAGTGTTATTTTAAACTACTGTATATTAGTTAGTGATCTTATTTATATAAAAATGAGCTGCTATTAATTAAATTAAATAGAATGCTTATTTTGAATTGGTGAAGAAATTATTTCACTTCTGACCAAATAAACATGACTTTGTTGATTATGCTGACTTTGTAAATCATTGGAGCCATGGCTGCTGCAATGACTTCATTGGATAGCTGGGCTGGCAGTGGTGTTGTCCATTCTTGGATTTCTCAGGCCCAGAGCCAGTTGAAAGTATGCCTCAGAAAGTTGATGGTTTGCCTCCTGTCGCCCCGCATTCTTCCTCATCTGGTGGTGCCTGCGCTTCTTTCCTTCAGCTACCCAGGGTTTCTCTTCCCAATCGTTATTTTTTCCCAATTCCTAGCGACCATGGGATTTTAGCTGGTCCCTCAGGGACTCTGCCTTTTCTTCCAGCCTGGGGTAGTCTCCACTGCTCTGGGGCCTCAAAGTAGCTTCCCAGTTTTCCATTTCCTTCTGCTAGCTTTCATGGATGGACATTCCATGCATGACCCCACAGTATATATGGATCTCTGGGTGGCTGCTATTGCAGACCTAGCATAATGTCAGCCCTGTCCTAGCTTGGCCGCTTATGAAAGAAAAACCCTTAACTACTTTTGTAGAGAAAGGATATGCTTTTACTAAGGTCAAGTGGTTACAGCGTAAGCAAAGCCAAATCTGAACATTCCCACATAATTCCAGTTATTTTCTCTTCTCCCAGGTCTTCCCCTTTAGTCATCTGGTCAGTGTCCAATAGTATTCAGATTAATTGTCTTGCTAATAGTTGGTAACGGTTCTGGGGTTTGGCGCCTCTTTGGTGAGTGTTTGCATTCTGTTCTCGTGAGTGTTTGCATTCTGGATCTCTCAATTGTTGTCTCCGATTGGTACCTCTGGTTCCTGTCATCCCCCCTCCCTGTGCTTCCTTGCTCAGCATCTCTCCCTTTTATGGCAGGATACCATTAATGCAAAGCAAAGCTAGTATGGTGGCAGATCTGACATAGTCCTTAATGACCTATATCTATAGTGCAGTCAGAAAGTATTCAAACCCCCTTCACTTTTATCACTGTTAAGCTGCAGCCTGATTCTACAATTGTTGGGATTCCTTTTTTTCTCTCGTTGAGCTACACTCATAATGACAAAGTGAAAACAGAATTTTAGAAATGTCTGTAAATTTATTAAAATGAGAAAACTGAAATATCACATTGGCATAAGTATTCAGGCCCTTTGCAACAACACTTGAAATTTAGCTTAGGGGCTTCTCATTTCTCTTGATCATTGCTGACATGTTTCTATCTGTCACCATGATTGGAGTCCACCTGTGGTAAATTAAATTGATTAGACATGATTTGGAAAGGCACATACCTCTCTATAGAAGGCCTTAGACCTGACAATGCATACTGTAGCAGAGCAAAAACCATGAGGTCAAAGGAACTGCCTGCAGACCTCAGTGACAGGATTATTGCAAGGCACAGATCTGGGGAAGGCTACAATAAAATGTCTGCTGCACTGAAGGTTCCTAAGAGCACAGTGGTCTCCATAATTCTCAAATGAAAGACATTTGGCACAATCAGGACTCTTCCAAGAACTGGTTGCCTGGTCAAACTGAGCAATTGGGGAAGAAGGGCGTTAGTAAGAGAGGTGACCAAGAACTTGATGGTCACTCTGTCTGAGCTCCAGAGAACCTGTTGTGGAGATCGAATAGTGACCCAGAAGGACAACCATCATTGCAGCCCTCCACTGATCTGGGCTTTATGGCAGAATGGCTAGATGGAAGCCTCTCCTCAGTGCAAAACACATGAAAGATTTGGAGTTTGCAAAAAAAAAGCACCTGAAGGACTCTCAGATTGTGAGGAACAAAATTCTCTGGACTGATGAAATCAAGATTGAAGTGTTTGGCCTCAATTCTAGATGTTTTGTCTGGAGGAAACCAGGCACTGCTCATCACCTGGCCAATATCATCCCAACAGTGGTGGTGGCAGCATAATGCTGTGGAGGTATTTTTCAGCAGCAGGGACTGGGAGACTGGTCAGGGTTGAAGGAAAGATGAATGGAGCAAAGTACAGGAATATGAACATCTGTTCCATAGCACTCAGGACCTCAGATTGGGCCAAAAATTTCACTTTTCAACATGACAGCAATCTTAAGCACACAGCCAAGACAACACAGGAGTGACTTAGGGACAACTCAGTAAATATTGTAGAGTGGTCTGGCCAGATCCCTTACTTGAACCCTATTGAACATCTCTGGAGGGACCTGAAAATGACTGTCCATTGACAGTCGCCATCCAACCTGACTGAGCTTGAGAAGATTTGCAAGGAAGAATAGCAAAAATCCCTCAATCCAGGTATGCAAAGCTTGTCGCATCATACCCAAAAAGACTTCAGGCTGTAATTGCTGCCAAAGGTGCTTCAACTAAGTACTAAATGAAGGGTCTGAATACTTATGCCAATGTGATATTTCAGTTTTTTCTTTTTAATAAATTTACAGACATTTCTAAAATTTTATTTTCACTTTGTCATTATGGGGTACTGAATGTAGCTTAATGAGAAAAAAATTAATTTCAACAACTGTAGAATTAGGCTGCAGCATAACAAAATTGACAAAAGTGAAGGGGGTTTGAATACTGCACATGGAGGGAAGTAAGCAGTGGGATACCCCAAGTATTTAGGCCCAGTACTTTTCAATATCTTCATAAATGAATTAGTTGAGGGAATAGAGGGGGAACTTGTCACATTTGCAGATGACACCAAGTGGGCAGGAATAGCCAATTCTCCAGAAGACGGGCTCAAAATCCAGAAGGATCTCAACAGACTTGAATACTAGGTCTTATCTAACACAATGAAATTCAGTGAAGAGAAAAGTAAGTTTTTACACTTAGGCAAGAAAAACATGTACAGATACAGATTAGGTGAAACTTGACTCAATAGCAGTAACTGCAAGAGGATTTTGGAGTCTTAGTGGACAATCATTTAAAGCAGTGTGCAGCAGCTGCCAAGAAAGCCAATGCAATTCTAGGCTGCATTAACAGAGGAATAGGATCTATTAGCACCCCTTCATAAGGCCCTGATAAGATCATACTTAGAATACCGCATCCAGTTTTGGTCACCACAATATAAAAAAGATGTCGAGACTTTGGAAAAAATGCAGAAAAGAGTAATAAAGATATTAGGGGCTGGAGGCTAAAACACATGAAGAACGGTTGCACGAATTGGGTATGTTTAGTGAAAAGAAGGATCAGAGATGACATGATAGCAATGTTCCAATATCTGAGGGACTGCCATAAAGAAAAGAGGATCAATCTATTTTCCAAAGCACCAAAAAGCAAGACAAGAAGCAATGGATGAAACTAATCAAGAAGAAAAGCAACTTAGAACTAAGGAGAAATGTCCTGACAGTGAAACAATAAACAGGTAAAATAGCTTGCCTTCAGAAGTAGTGGATTCTCCAGCAATGGACAGTTTTAAAAAGAGACTGGAGGGACATTTGTTTGAAATGCTATAGGACAGTGATAGCAAACCTTTTAGAGACCGAGTGCCCAAAAACTGGCCCCACTCCCGCTCCACCCCCCCGCTCCACTCCGCCTCCATCCTGCCTGCCTGCAGGGCCACTCACCACCTCCAGGGCTCATCGCAGATTGTCCAGCAGCGCCATGGTGGCCACACCCTCTGCCTGCACCCCGCAGCATCAACTGTGCACGATGGGGCGTGAGGGCAGAGTCTTGTCTACTCTGTCTGGTTGTCATGTCCTTGGCTCCACTGCTCTGCGTGGGCCACGCTTGGGGGCGACTCTCCTCCAGGGGGGCTGCTGGTGAGGAGGGGGTCATGGGGGAGGCAAGGTTGGGGCAACTGCACATGTGCCAACAGAGAGGGCTCCAAGTGCCACCTCTGACACCCATGTCATAGGTTCACCACCACTGGTATAGGATCTCCAGCTTGAACAGGTGATGGACTAGAAGACCTCCAAGGTCCCTTCCAACTCTGTTATTTTGTTCTGTTTTGAATCATCCAGTGATTAAGCCCTAAACTGCACAATTTTTTAAATGAGTGAGGGTAGAGGTTTGTTCTCCACACTTGTGGATTGGTTACTGAACATTTTGTTACCAAGCTAGATAACATCTCCAGTGGAATTTAGGGGATGTCAGCGTAAATGTTCCTCTGTTTATAAGGGCATCATGTGGTTGCTAGAGGAGATTGTGTGATGGGGAGATCACATAAGGTGATGGGTCCGTTGTAGGTTGCATCAAGTGAGAATATTCTGATGGGTCTTGTAATGGGTCAGGTGTGGGTCACGTCAGGTGAGGATCTTAGGGTGAAGGGGGTCACAGCAGGTGAGGATCATTGGGAGGTGAAGTGCTGGTTCTGCAGATGAATGGGATTGCGTAGGTTGGTTGATGGTTGGTGCCATTGCTGTTGGCTGTGAATTTGAATTCTGAAGGTTTTGTAGGCTGGTTGTAGGTCAATGTGTCTGTTGATGGAATTGCTTGTGGAGTGTCAGGCTTTGATAAACTTGCTTGCGTGGTGGGTGGTAGCGTGGCCAATGATTCTGGTGTTGCTCCAATTGAATTGGTACTGCTTGGTGTGAGTGTGGTTAGAGGTTAGAGATTTGGGATCATGGCAATTGACTGTCAGCTGGTGTTTGTGGATTTTGGGTTTCAATTGACATGTTTGTCCCACGTAGAATCAGTTGCAATTGTTACAGTTGATTTTGTAAATTACATTGTTTCTTTCATCTTTCTGTATCTTGTCTTTGGTTCTGGATAAATCCTGATGGAGTGTGATTGCGGGTTTGTTGGCTATTGTTATTCCTAGACATTTGAGAATTCTGGCTGTTATTTCCAACACTCCTTTTGTGTATAATACGGTTAGTTTTTGCATGGTGATTGGCTGTGTGGTACATTATGGTTTGGGTGCTGTGTGTCAGAATGCAATTTTTGGGGGATAGCTATTGCAGAGAAAGATGTCAAGCAGCCATTTCACTACCACTTTTTTTAGTGCTGTGGTGCAGCAGTGTGTCCTGGCTCTTCTGAAGATGATCTGGAAGCAGCCTTTTTAGTGTGCGATGGAGTGGTTGGTTGAGAAGCTGAGGATCTGGTCCATGTGAGTGGTTTTGCAGTAAATGTGGATTTCCAGTTCTCCATTGCCTAATGTAAGGACCCACCCCACTTTGCATCTTAAGAAGACAGAACTCTTGGAATAATTCTTCCAACAGGAATCCTTTATTAAGAGAAAATGGCTGCAGGCATGCTAGACAGGACTTGGGGTCCAAGCTCTCCCATTCAAAGTTTTAAGGGGTTCCCCAGTAGTCCCACCCAATCAACCCCCCTTCCAGTGATAGTTTCAAGTATCACAATTCCACTCCCTTTCTTCTTTCTTCCGTCTGGATGGAGACTTCAGATAACTACATGAAAGGCAACTTCCCTCCTTTGGTATGTTAACGCTTCGAGGTTACAATAAACACACATTCAGCATTCAGCTCTTTGAAGTGTAAAGAAGGAAGTGAGGGCCATAAAGCCCCTTTGTTCTCCCCCTTCTCTCCCTCTTATGGCAGAATCCAGAGAAGGCAGAATTGGGAGTTTCTATATTTGATAATTTAAAGATGAAATATAATTGGATTCTGACATCCGGCCCCTCTTAACAATAAGAGAGATCCACCTGAAAGAAAACACAAGTATAAAATTTAGTCAGGCTTGTTAGGATACTCTGTGTGAAACTTCTTCAATAGCTTCGGGGCTCTGACATGACGTTTATGGACCCACTCATTTTGTGAGGGAGGGAGGTGTTTCCAGGCAACTAGGTACTGAGTTGCTCCATGATATCTCCTAGAGTCAAGGACTTCCTTTATTTCGAAGTGTTGTTCACCCTCCACCATGATTGGAGGTGGTGGGGGGGGGATTTTTGGCCGTAGAGGTGACTGATGCTCTCTTTTCAGCAAGCTGCAATGAAAAATTGGGTGTATTTGCCTGAGATTTTTGGGTAATTCTAATTCTACTGTTACTGGATTTATGATTCTTTTAATTGGAAAAGGTCCTATGTATTTTGGTCCAAGTTTTTTACAGGGCTGTAGGGACTTTAGGTATTTTGTAGATAAGTACACCATCTCTCCTATAATGAATGGTGTAGGCTCAACCCTTTTTTTATCGGCTTGTGTTTTGTAAGCCTGCCTAGCTTCATCTAGTGCTTTTCTGACTATTGGCCAGGTGTTTTGTAATTTTTCCATCCATTCTTTCAGCGAGGGGATCGTTGGTTCGTTTGGGGTTAATTCTGGCATGGGGTTGAAACTTTGACCGGTGGCTATTTGAAAAGGAGTGTAACCTGTGCTGGAGTGGACTGCATTATTGTAGGCAACTTCTGCAAAGGGGAGTAAGTCCGCCCACTCGGTCTGCTGGAAACTAAGAAAACATCTTAAATATTGCTTAAGTACTGAGTTCATTTTTTCAGCCCCCCCATTTCCTTGAGGGTGGTGGCTAGATGTCAGTCCCTGAGTGGTTCCTAAGAGGGATAAAAATTCCTTCCAAAATGCAGACGTAAATTGCACCCCCCTGTCAGAGATGATGCGTTGGGGTGCCCCATGCAATCTGTAAATGTGTTGGATGAAAAGTTTTGCTAAGGCTTTTGCAGTGGGAATCTTTTGGCAAGGGATAAAGTGCACCTGTTTGGAAAACAAGTCCGTGACCGTCCAGACCACAGTATTCCCATTGCTTTCTGGCAATTCCACTATAAAATCCATGGCTATTTCTCTCCAGGGGGCTGAGGGACTTGCCACTGTTTGCAATAGTCCTGGCACTTTCCCTTGCAACCTCTTTGCCGTGGCACATTTTGGACAACTGGCTATATAACTTTCAATGTCCTTTTTCATGGATGGCCACCAAAATTGCCGTTTAATTAAATGTAAAGTTTTTACAAATCCAAAATGCCCTGCTGATTTTGTGTCATGGCAAAGGTGCATGAAAGTTACTCTTTGAGTTGTTGGTATATATAACTTTTCCCCTATCCAAGGCAACCCGTCTTTCATTGTGCACACATTTTTGTTTTTCTGGAACCAATCATCTGTTTCCAAACTTTTTCTGAATTCAATTCCAGTTTGGCTGTCCAGTTGTGGTTTTAATTTGGCTTGGGTTCTTGTGGTTACTGGTGCTGCCAGTTGTGACTCTGCCATTATTGGTCTAGAGTCTGTGGTTCGTGCGCTGTTATATTGGGGCATGCGAGATAGTGCATCTGCCAGGAAGTTCTTTCTTCCTGGTAAATGTTTGAGCTTAAATTGGAATTGGTGAAAATGCTGGGACCAGCGGGCTTGTTTGGGATTGAGTTTCCTGGAAGTTTTCAGGGCTTCCAAATTTTTGTGATCAGTCCACACCTGGAAGGGGATTTTGTTGCCTTCCAGGAACTGTCGCCATGTGAGTAATGCCCAACGTATCCCATAAGCCTCCTTCTCCCATACGGGCCAGCGCTGTTCTGTTTCCGTGAGTTTCTTGGATGTATATGCACAGGGTTGCAATACTGCATCATCATTTTCTTGTAATAGCACAGCCCCCACTGCCACATCACTTGCATCTGCCTGTATTATGAAGGGCTTGTCCATGTCTGGGTGCCTTAGTACTGGTTCGGCAGAAAAAAGTCTCTTTAGTCTCTCAAACGCTGCTTGGCACTCCATTGTCCATGTTAGTGGCTGGCTAGGTTTTACTGAGGATGTTCCCTTCGTTTTTAGTAAGTTAGTGAGGGGCAAGGCTATCTGTGCAAATGAGGGGATGAATTGGCGGTAAAAATTTGCAAAGCCCAGGAAACTTTGTAGTTGCTTTCTTGTGCGGGGTGGTGCCCATTCTAATACTGCTCTGACCTTCTCTGGGTCCATTTCAATGCCCTGTGGGGATATGCGATAGCCTAGGTAGTCTATCCTTTCCTGGTGGAATTCGCATTTTGAGAGTTTGGCATATAGGTGAGCGGCTCGCAGCTTCTTTAAAACCGCTCTGACAAGTTTGACGTGTTCTTCTTTTGTTTCGGTAAAGATAAGAATGTCGTCCAAGTAAACAAGGACCCCCTTAAACAGGTGCTCCCTTAGAACGTCATTGATTAATTGCATAAAGACTGCAGGGCCCCCTTGTAATCCAAATGGCAAGACTTTGAATTGATAGCACCCCATGGGGCAGTTAAATGCAGTCTTCCATTCGTCCCCTTCCTTGATTCTCACGCGATAGTAAGCTTCCCTTAAGTCTAGTTTAGAAAAAATTTTCCCTTTCGATAGGTGTGACAGCATGTCTTTCATGAGGGGCAGCGGGTATAGGTTGCTTTCACTGATTGTGTTCAGGGCCCTATAATCCACGCATAAACGTAAAGAGCCATCCTTCTTCTCTCTAAAAAGGACCGGGGCAGCCACTTTAGGCTTAGCTGGTTCAATGAAACCTCTCTCCAGGTTTTTTTTTATAAATCTTTCCATTTCCTCCTTCTCCTTTGGGCTCATGGAGTATAATCTGGGCTTCGGGAGTTTTGCCCCAGGCTTGAATTCAATGGTACAGTCTGTGGGTCGGTGGGGGGGAAGCTCATTCGCCCTCTCCTCACTGAAGACTTCAGCAAGGTCCCTATATTCCTCTGGTATTTCTGTTAATCTTTTTTCCTCTCCTATGGATGCTTTTTCTATTCTTGATTCTGGTAGCCTCCCTTGGGGTTTTAAGTCCATAGGGTCCCCCTTCGGGAATTTGATTTCTGTCGTCCTCCAATTTACCCAGGGGTTCCATTTTTTCAACCATTCCATCCCTAGAATCATTGGGCATTCCATACCTGGGGTCACCACAAACGTTAAGTCCTCTTCATGGTTGCCCAGGGAGAGGTGTATTGGCAGAGTGGCTAGGGTAGCTGGCACCCCCCTGCTATGGATCCATCTAGCTGGCCAAATGAGATTGGTTGTTCCAGTCTCCTGGATGGGATGCCCAGATTCCCCACTAGTGTTGGGCTAATGAGGCAGCGGGTGCAGCCAGAGTCTATTAAGGCTTTCACCTTCACAGCTTCGGGCATGGGGGGGATTAATATAGTCACTGTTTTGAAGATGGGTGTGATGCGTCCACTTACCAGGGGTTCGCCCTCCGAGCTGTCATCTGAGGCATCCACCGGCCCTGTGGTGTAGGCTGGAGTTCTTTCCCCTTGGTGAGCAGAGGTGGGGGTTTCTGCAATTTCCATCATTCTCATGGCTGTTTCTTTTGGCTTAGCTGAATACTTTCCGGGTTTGTTGATTGGGGATCTGTCTGGGTTGTGCTGGGGGGCCTTTGAGCGGCATTCTACAGCTCGATGCCCTTCTCTTCCGCACTTGAAACATCCCATTTGCTTCTTGGCTGTATCCGATGATTTCACCGGTTGGTGTGTCAGCTCAGGCGGGGGGCGGCTCCATTGTTTTCCTCGGCGGTGCCTCTTCAATATGTCGATCTCTGCTTCCTCTGCCAAGACGTACCATTCCTCAAGTCGATGTGGGTCCCCTCGGGGCAGGCAAGCATCATATAGATCATAGTTTAGTCCGTCTTTGAAACGGCCAAGGAGGATGTCTTCTGGCCAATTCAGTTTGCTGGCAATGGCCCGGAATTCTTGTGTATACTCAGCCACTGGGCGTTTGCCCTGCCTCATCGTTGTTATTCTTTCATGGGCTTTGCGATCAGCCAGGGGGTCTTCAAATCGTCTTCTCAAAGAGGACATGAAACGGTTGAAGTTACTGAGTTCTGGGGCATTGGAGTCATGCAAGTTCACTACCCAATCCGCAGCTGGTCCATCCAGGGCAGATTGCATGATCCGGATGCGGGCTTTGTCGCTGGGAATGTCCTGCCCGTATTCCTCCATGTAGCTGAGGACTTGGGTTAGGAAAAAACCCCAAGCGTGTTGGCTCCCCTTTGAATTTCACCTCCAACGGTGGACGTCTTGGAATGGATCGGTGCCTCCGTTGTGGGTGGTAGTGTCTTCCGTCCAGATTGCCATCTGTGGTCCGGTAGGGGGTGGGGGCTCCTGGATCAGTAGATGTCCCTGGGGTTGCAGGTTCCACGTCCCCCTCGGTGTCTCTCCCTTTGCGGCTCCAGGAACTGGGGCGGCCGTAGGGCTCAGTATTCTCCTCTCCTAGGGAGCTGAGAGTTCTCTTCATCAGGTCAATAGCTTTCTCTAGGATCCAGTCTGAGTACGGTGCCCAGCTTCCTCCCTCTTCACTTGCGTGCAGGGATTTCTCCATCTCCTGCTTCCATTCTGGTTGCTTGGTCCCCCGTCTCAGGGTCACCTTTCTTGATTCCTTTCCCCACTCACTTTTCTTTCCAACGCCCATCGACCAGCGAGGCTTGTGGTCCTGTGTCTCCACCACTTCTTCTCCTGAGGAATCTGGCCTCTCGGATCCCAACATATGGCAAGGTTCCAGCTGGGTCAGCGGCTCTCTTTCCAGGGAGTTTTCCCCCTCTCTTGCTCCATTGTCTGACATGGTAAATTTTTGCAAAATCCCCCGGCAAGGGTCTCCCTTCCAGGTGGATTAATTTTGCAAGTCCTGTCTAATGTAAGGACCCACCCCACTTTGCATCTTAAGAAGACAGAACTCTTGGAATAATTCTTCCAACAGGAATCCTTTATTAAGAGAAAATGGCTGCAGGCATGCTAGACAGGACTTGGGGTCCAAGCTCTCCCATTCAAGGTTTAAGGGGTTCCCCAGTAGTCCCACCCAATCAACCCCCCTTCCAGTGATAGTTTCAAGTATCACAATTCCACTCCCTTTCTTCTTTCTTCCGTCTGGATGGAGACTTCAGATAACTACATGAAAGGCAAATTCCCTCCTTTGGTATGTTAACGCTTCGAGGTTACAATAAACACACATTCAGCATTCAGCTCTTTGAAGTGTAAAGAAGGAAGTGAGGGCCATAAAGCCCCTTTGTTCTCCCCCTTCTCTCCCTCTTATGGCAGAATCCAGAGAAGGCAGAATTGGGAGTTTCTATATTTGATAATTTAAAGATGAAATATAATTGGATTCTGACACCTAGTTTTTTTAATGAGTTCATTATGTGATGCTGGAAATGGTTTACTAAAATCCAGATAGGCTATGTCCATACCACCACCTTTGTCCAAAACATTTGTGACAATTAAAAACTTCAATCAGATTAATTTGACATCATCTATCCTCACTATATCTGTTAGTAAGTCTTTATATCTTACAATGTTTCCTGTGTTAAACATATTGGGGTGTATTAGCGCCTCCATAGTTGAGAGCCAATTTGGAATCTTCAAATAATGCTTTCTCTTTACTTTCTCCCAGACTACTAGAGATATTAAACTCACTGGCGTATAGTTTCCAACTTCTTCCCTAGTCCTCTTTTTGTGGATGAGATCAAAATTAGTCATTCATCAATCCTGGGGAACTTTCAGGTTAGTTAATGGTTCAGTGAGCACACCTAGAAGTTCCCTCAGAACTCAGGAATAAATACAATGTCAGTGGCGTTGTTTGTGTTTGTGTGTGTGTGTGTGTGTGTGTAATATCACACAAATATGTACCTCCAGTAGACAAAATGAAATAAAATGAAATGAGGGAATGATAGGAGGAATATTTCAGAACTCATGTGATATAATTATATACTGTTATGGAAACAAATGCTAATGCCCAAGAATATTTTATTTGTTTATTAAAATTATGTGCTGTCCATTTTGTCTGGATAAAGATTAAAAACATATTTTGAAAGCATAGATACTTACACAATATAAAATTAATGGAGACTAATAAAAAATAAATACTTCTTTTGTTTACATTTTCAGCCTAATTCCTACTGTTAATAATAATTATTTTTTGCTTCTACATGGTTCAGCTGAAGCCTTACTCACCCCCATATTCTTTATTAGAAAATTCTTTCATATAATAAGGGAAGTTAAAAATTTCTGCACATACATTAATTTTCTAGAGTACTAACATTCAGGTTAAAATGCTTTCTTGCAGATAAAATGACTTCATTTTAGTTTATTTATTTACAGGAAAGACAATTTTGTCTCCCAAAAAGTAGAGAAGGGAACTAGGGGATTAGCCATTTTGGATCTAATTCTCACTAACAGAGATGAAATAATAGAAGGTGTTGAAGCCACAGGAACTTGGGAGGATGTGATCATGCAATATTGGAATTCAACATTATGGAAGCACAAGCAATAGAACACAGTCAAGCTAGAGTCTTGGACTTTAAGAGAGCTAATTTCAATAAACGTAGAGAGGGCTTGGGAAGGATTCCATGGATGAGAATCCTCAAGAGGAAAACTCAAGGGAAATTTTGAAAAGTGAGATAATAAAAGTCCAGCACAATACCAACAAAGAGGAAAAATAACAGTTCTCAAAATAAATCAGCATGGCTGCATAAAGAACTCTCTGATAAATTGAAAGATAAAAAGGACAAGTATAGAAAGTGGAAAGAGGGGCACATAACTAAGTCAGAATATCAACAAATAGCCCGAGCCTGCAAAGATGAAGTGAGGAAAGCTAAGGCTCAAAATGAACTAAGGCTTCCGACCAAAGTCAAAAATAACAAAAAAACTTCTTTCAACATGTAAAAAACAAGAAAAAAGTGAAGGAAATAATTGGTCCATTACTGGGGGAAAGTGGCAAGGAGGTGACAAGCAACAGGGAGAAAGCAGAACTATTTAACTTGTTTTTTTCATCTGTCTTTAAACAAGGGGAAAAAACAGACCAACCTACCAAAAATAGTGCCATAAAAAACAGAATAGAAACACAAGTTAAGATGGGCAAGAAAATGGTAAGTGAGCACCTGTCCAGCCTAGACGAGTTCAAATCACCAGGACCAGATGGATTACACCCCAAGGTTCTCAAGGAACTGGCAGATGTGATCTCAGAACCACTGAACTATATTTTTCAAAGATCCTGGAGCACTGGCGAACTACCAGAGGACTGGAAAAGAGCTGATGTAGTTCCCATCTTCAAAAAAGGGGAAAAAATGGACCCAGGAAATTATTGACTATATTGAGTCTGACCTCAATACCTGGGAAGATTCTGGAAAAGATAATCAAACAACGAATCAGCAAACACCTAGAGGCAAACAAAGTCATTACTAAAAGCCAACATGGGTTTGTCAAAAACAGATCATGCCAGACAAATCCTATTGCAGTGACAAAATTAGTGGATCAGAGGAATGCAGTGGATATAATTTACTTGGACTTCAGTAAGGCATTTGATAAAGTAGATCACAACCTACTACTTGATAAGATAGAAAAATGTGGGTTAGACAGCATCACCACCAGATGGATCCGTAGCTGGCTGACCGGCCGTACTCAAAGTGTGGTCCTCAATGGAACCACATCTACATGGAGGGAAGTGTATAGTGGGGTGCCCCAGGGCTCTGTTCTGGGCCCAGTGCAATGGCCCTGCAGAGAGAGTTGGAAGATATCACATCTACGCACAGGTTGGAAGGACTTGGCAGGGAAAGCACTCATAACCGTGTGCAAGCCTACGTTGATGACCAGAGTGTGTTTCAACGTGAACAGGTGAGAGCGCCACAGTTATCCGCAAGCCCCCCAAGACCGAGTAGACAAGAGAATCTCAATGGCCAGATGTGTCGAACAGCCAGAGAGTTGACATCGCAACATCTGGATCATGAGATCTTCCCACTGTTGCTGCACCATTGAACCTAACGAACCAAACCACCAATGGCAACTGGATGGGTCCACCTTCAGCGGCGACGGCCCCACAACAGGACCAGCTGCTGCTCTGGGATGAGACTGCAAGAACTGGAGCCAGACTAGAGTCCCTGCTGCACCAACAGGAGGCAGCATCCCAAAAACCGCTACCAGACCTGACCACAGAGGAGAATCTCGACCACCAGCTGTGCCAACCTATCAGGGAGCCAGCAATGCACCACCTGAAAGACGAGAAACCCTCCAACAAGTAAGCATGCAAGAAGCCAGTTCCCCTCAGCTCAATGCCAGAGCAGAAGAATTCAGACCAAGCCAACAAGGTCCTTTGCATGTGACATGGCAAGATACCCTCAGCGGACAACACGCTGAAGAAAGTCACCAGCCAAACATGGCACACACCCCCACTCCTGGAAGTGATGCACCACTTCCACCAGACTACAGCCCATATGCGGGATCGATGTATCCTCCAACATTCGGTGGAAGAAAGTCGGACATGGCATTCAGAGTCATGCGAAAATTCTCCGACAAACCAGGGAAGGACTATTTATTGTGGAAGCAACTTTTCAAGCAAGCCGGTGAGAGGTTACACCCTGGGGAAGAGCTCAGACTTATGACGACATGGCTAGGTCCAGAATCCTCAAAGGCAGTGGATGAGATCTTCGCATCATGTTTAAGTGACTTACCCGGCGCACTTCGACGAGCCTGGGAAACGCTCAACAAGCACTATGGGGTACCTTATTTGACACAGTCCTCATTCCTACAGAAGCTCTATGATTTCCCTAACATCAATATCAACAATCCTAGTCAGATTTGTAGATTCTCCAACTTACTAGATCAGCTCTGAGCAGCACAAGAAAGTTGCACCAAGCCTGGACTTGCCTGCCTTGACCAATCTGACAAGCAGAAGATTATCATTCAAAAACTACCAAGACAGTTGAAAGATAAATGGTTTGACATGACCCAGTCCCACAGGAAACAGTACCCCAGCTACCCTCCACTCTTTGCTGCTCTTACAGATTTTGTTTCCTATCAATCAGATCTGTACAATGACCCCAATTACTTTGACGCCCAGGAAACACATTTCACAACGCCAAAACGGACCAGTCACAACTTTGGCATTAATAAGAATTCTTTCCAAGCCACAAAGGATAGAATTCCCATTTCAATGTACAAAACAGAGATCACGGCCTGGCCAAAGAAGACTTGAGATGCGCAACTGCCTAGAAGTATTCATTCCAAACCTCGAACCATAGGTAATGACCTGACTTGTCCAATTCATAAATCTTCACGCTCTCTAAACAATTGCAGAGAATTTGGGGGAAAATCCCTGGATGATCGAAAGGCCCTACTCAAAAAGCATAGGATATGCTTCAAGTGTTGTGACTCTATGGATCACATGATTGTGCAGTTAGGGTGAAATGCCACCTGTGTAACAGTGACAAGCACCTGGCAACCTTGCATTTAGAATCTAAGAAGCCCTCTTAGGAGACAAAACAAGCGTCTTCGACCCCTCCTATGACGACGGACACTTAACATGACTCCAAAGAGCACCCAGAAATGTACAGGACGTACTACACAGATATATGTTGTAATTCACCATACCCTCCTTCCTGCTCACCTATCTGTCTTGCAAAAGTCTACCTCAATGGGCAACCTGAAAAGGCTGTTACGATGTACGTCATACTAGATGCACACAGCAAGGTCACAATAGCTAAGCCTGCCCTTTTTGACCTCTTCCACCCCCTGAATGAACTGAAGCATTTCACAATAAATATGTGCACAGTATCGATGCACACGGCGGGGAGGAAAATTACTGGTCTTTGCATAGAATCGATAGATGAAAGTTCGCAGTTCCTATTGCCAACAGTATTGGAATGGGAGACCTTATCAGATGTTCGCAGCGAAATTTCAATACCAGAGACAGCTAGAAAAATACCTCACCTGGTGCACATAGCTGATTTAATACCTCCCCTAGATCCAGAAGCCAAAATCCTACTCATGGTGGGATGAGACGCCCCGGAGTCCATTGGTTCCGATGAAAGAATCAAAGGTCCACCAGGAACCCCAGTAGCCATTAAGACAGAACTTGGATGGGCCATCAGAGAGTCGGTCTGGGTTGACCAACCGCAAACTCCAACCCAGGTGAATATTTCAAGAACCTCCATTCTCCGGAATGGAAGAGATTTCCACTTAAAACCACACCAAGAACACTTCACACTTGCAACAACCAAACCCGTTTTGGAAGCAGCAGTGTTCCAGACCAGTGAAAGCCACAATGACTCAGCCATGGCCATAGTGGACAAACAATCTCTGCAGCTACACATTGGCACTACACATTGGGACAGGCCGCGTCTGCCAGAACAAAAACAAGATTGGGAGTCATGGAGTGCACTCCTAAGATGTCTCCAAAGCATATACATGCAGTGCACGTATGTCTCCAGCTCACCCGCCACCATACAAAAGAAAGAATTGTACGCTTCCTCTGATGTGTCATTGAAGGTGAATACAGCCTTAATATACATCACAGTCTACAGCAGGGAGAGCCCCACTTACGTCGTTTTGATTGCAACCATAAGATACATCAGAGTCTACAGCCAGGAGAGCTGGAGTCTCAGTGTCTTCTCTGGAAAAGCAAGATACAATACAACAAGGCCACAACCTACCAAGGTTAGAACTATGTGGTACCACTTTGGCTATAAAGCTCACCAACTTGACAGCGAAGAAGTTGTGCCTTGAACTACAGTCTATCAACTTCTATGCAGACAGCAAGGTGATGTCAAGCTGCATCTGCAAATAAAGCAGACACTTCTATATCTATGTAGGCAATAGAGTAGAAAAGATTGAAACATCTCTAAGCACTGAACAATGGCAACATGTGCCAACAGATAAGAACCTTGTGAACCAAGTTAAGTGGCCCAATCTCATCAGAGTTAACAGAATTGATCTGGCTAAAGGGTCCTGAGTTCTTGGCTTGTCCAGACAGCCTGATGCCACAGAGACCAAAAAGCTATATGCTTCCAGCTCCAAATCAACATGCCAATGTTCAACCTCAGGCACCCAGTAAATTTCAACCAATTAGCTTCAAACCCTCCCCTAAGCAGAGACAACAGATATTAGGCATAGTATTGATCGTCTTGGTCACTTGCCTTAGCATTCCAAGAACTAGCTTTGTAAGAGCCTGCAAGGATTTACAGACTATTGATGGTATTTGTCATGACCTAGTGACTGACAAATGTCTGAAGGCCAAAAATTACCCTCCCCATGCACCTCACATGGGCAAAGCGTGGAAGCGCATGATTGGCATATCCCACAAAATCATGGGCTCTATGTTGTCAAAGAAACCCACACCCACACATGAAGTCCTCACTACCCTCATGACAACAATAGCAGCCATCTTCAACACTCCACCGGTGGTTCCAGACCCTTTGGTTCCTGAGTGTCCAGAGTCTTCTGTTCCTGTTGTTCCTGAGTCTTTTGCTCCTGCTGTTCCTGATTTTCCAGCTCCTGCTGTTCCTGATTCTCCTGCTCCTGTTGTTCCTGATTTTCCAGCTCCTGCTGTTTCTGAGTTTCCTGTGGTTCCAGCTTCTTCTGTTCCTGAGCATCCTATGAATCCAGGTTCCTTTGTTCCTGAGAAATTTTGGGTTCCGGTTTTTCTGTTCCAGAAGTTTCTTTGGTTCCAGTTTCTTCTACAGAAAGAAAACCTTGTCTTGCTGAGAGACAAGAACACATACCAGAACTATTGGCCCATGGGACTTGTGCACCCAGTTTTGCTGGACTAATTCGCCAAGTTGAGGTCCAGATCGTGAAGCCACATGAGTCAGATCGTGACTCAAAGACTGTTGCACCAGGCTGATTACTGACCAAGCCTGTTGCTGAAAAAGATCGAACTAGAAGATTGAACCTCAAACTATGTATTGTGTTTATGCATTGTTTGATGTAACATTTGTTTATTTCTGTTATAATTGTCCATGTTTTATATTTACCTTATAGTTATGCATGTTTTGATATTATGTTTTACCTATTTTAGTCATTAGTTAGTTAGCAATGAGAATTGCAGGCTTCAATGCTACGGTTTTTGCTTATTTCAGTTAGTTAGTAGTGGAAATTTATATTTCCAAGCGGGGAGTATTCTGGATCATGTAACCATGACTAGAGCATGTAGATCTGTATTTTAGAATGTTTGACATTTATTGGGTTAAGCGCTGTCTCCTCAAAAGATGGCTTATGGGTAATGTAGTTTTAGCTAGTTAGCTTATTCCATTGTTAACAAGTCTGTAGGAGGAGCCACTCAAAGTTCATCACAGGATATCCTGGCTACGGGCCAGTTTGGAATGACTTTGTCTGAGATAAGCATGGGACCACCCAGGACTCAGATGGTCCCACTCCACGCTAGAAGTTGGTATGGAGGAAGTATTAATTTCTTACCTATAAGGATGGACAGATGTAACATATCCAGAAGCAACAATCATAAATGCAAGTTTTTCCTTCTGAATAAATGTCTGTTTTGCAATCATCTTTATTGAGTTGTCTGTATGATCTGGGATTACAAAGCATCTTAATTCTGGATCAGAACATATACAATGAAGAAAATGATGTCAAAATTGATATTTTCTTTAATAAATTTCACCCACCTGTCTTTTGTTTTTAATTGAAATATTGAATATGGATCTTCAAATATTTCTTTCTCTTGAGCAATACTTTGCTAAGATTTACCGGTATTATGGTTATAGTTAAATTGCCAGTAGGGGCAACAATACTCATATAATGTTTATTCTTAAAATAACAAAATAACGGAGTTGGAAGGGAATTTGAAAGTCTTTGTCCAGTGGTCTCCAACCTTTCTGGTTTTATGGATTGGCGGGGAGAGAGGGGAGGGTTCTGTATGAGCACACCCATGCGTGCAGCTCTATTTATGCAAGTGGCACCACTCGCACAAACAGAGCTACATATGTGTATGCTCACCCGCTGTGTCCATGTACACTTGGTTCTGAATGGGGCGCGGTCTGGTAGTGGGTTGCAGCCTGGTAATTGGGGACCCCCTGCTCAAGCAGGAGACCCTATACCATTTCACACAAATGACTGTTCAGACTCTTTTTTAAAATCCCCAGTGATAGAGCACCTAGGGAGACTGTGTAATTTAGAAAAGCTTTCTCAGCTCTGAAAATATACGACTTCTGACTTCTAAAGGCACAGCAGATCAGTGGTGGCGAACCTATGG